>NC_091462.1:21910624-22193124 GCF_027789765.1 Dendropsophus ebraccatus | reverse complement strand
AGCTGTGAATTATAATAGACCAGTACGAGGTGTTGGACTTTTGTCAGGCTATGTTCACACACACTTTTTTAAGCCATACAGTAGCTGCTCAAAAAGTCCTAAATGGTCCTTTACAGTTTATTGCATTCAATTAAACTTGATATTAAAATGGCTGCCTATGCAGACATGTAGTGACTTTAAGGTGATAATTAGAGATGAGTGAGCCTGGCCGAGGTTTGGCTTCATACAAACCTGAACCATTGGCCCTTGAATCCCGCTGTCTTCCCGCTCCATAGAGATAGCACAAGTTGCATTTTTAAGCAGGAATACAGCCTAGATCATAGTCTGTATCTCTGTTTTCCAGGCGGGACTTGTGCCATCTCCACCTGCCGCAAGGAACGAGAAGACAGCGGAATTCAAAGGCCGATGGCTCAGGTTTGTATGAAGCCAAACCTCGGCCAGGCTCACTCATCTCTAATTATAACCATTACTGTAAAATTAAAAGGATTATCCAGGATTAGAAAAACATCACCACCCCTGTCCTCAGGTTGTGTGTGGTATTACAATTCAGCTCCATTCACTTCCCTGGATCTAAGCTGCAGTACCGCACCCAAACTGAGGACAAATGTGGTGCTGTTTTTGGGAGAAAGCGGACATGTTTATCTAATTCTGGATAACCTCTCCTCAAGGAGCGTCATCAAATTACATAAGCATCATCGGGAGGAGGGGGGGCAAATGGCATAAGCGTCATCAGGAGGAAGGGGGGCGAATGAAATAAGCGTCATCAGGAGGAAGGGGGGCAAATGAAATAAGTGTAATCAGGAGCAGGGGGCAAATGAAATAAGTGTCATCAGGAGCAGGGGGGCAAATTAAATAAGTGTCATCAGGAGCAGGGGGGCAAATTAAATAAGTGTCATCAGAAGCAGGGGAGCAAATGAAATAAGCCTTCTTCCTGATGACGCTCTTTGCAAAATGAAATTAGTTGAAGGGCTATGCAGCTTTTAATATATCATTAAAAGCCTTGGCTATACTATACGGAGGCCCAGAGAGGTCCAATACAGTGGGGCCTATGCTTCATGCAGAGAGTGGTCCAATACTATGTGGGGATAGAGAGGAGGCCTGTAATCTATTGGAGCACAGAGAGGGTATATGGGGCACAGAAGGGGCCTTACTACTATAGGGGAAAATGTTTTATTACTATATGGAGACACAGCACAGAAGACTCCTATTACTATATGGGGTACAGAGGGGACCTAATACTATAATACTATATAGGGGTGCAGAAGGGCGGGACTACTATTTAGAGACACAGACTGGGCCTAACTGCTTATAAGGGGGTCAAAAAGGAGCAAGGTTACTGTGTGAAGAAATACACTTTGGGATGATGCTGGAGCACGGATCTTAAATTGTTTGTCTGGTAGATCTTGCAGAGAGGAGTCACGGCCGCAGAAGTCTTCATGATAGCCGAGCAAGAAAAAGAGAACAAATCCAGCAAAAACGTCACTTGCAATTCATGCAGAGAAGACCCCTCCTGTAAGTCACTGGACGTAATTGCACTATAAGCACTCCTTTCATAATCATCCTTTTTATTACCAGCTCAAGTGTCACAGCGACATCCGCAGCATCGCCGTGTATGTAAATCAGTCAGAGCAGGAAGGCACGGGGGGAGGTACAGCTGTGGCTTGTCTCCGCCTCTGTGACACTTTAGCTGGTAATGAAAAGGATGATTATAAAAGTATATACTAGACTAAAGGTCCTGTCCCCGCATTTGTATTCTGGGATCTACACCTTTGTACCTGGTATGGACCACACAGATACATTGTGGATTTGGTGCAGCTGAAATACATAAATATGCAACAACAAATCCACAGCAGATTATGTTGTTTTTTATGTGTTGATGGTAGGGTTCATATATTTAATGAAGTAGTGAGTAAGTAAGTGAGTAAGGAGCAGAATTTGCTACAGCATGTACACTGCTATCTATCATATATTGGGGAGGATATATTATGTGGGCTGCTGAGGTTTGAGTGCCAGGGCTGATTTTAAGTCCCAGTCCGGCCCTGACGGCCGGTCTATGAAAAAATAGAGACAGAAACTGGCACTACTGAGATAAAGTATAGTTCGTAATCATATCACTTTATGCTGGATGATTTATATAAATGGTGGTGCTCACTACTGACTGTATTACATGGAATCCAATGCAAAGAAAAATACACTGCACTATCGTTGGTCTTCTGAATTTTAAATGAAGAAATAAAGTTTAAAGATTTTATGGTGAGTGCCCTCTGGGACTTTTTTTTCTATTTTTCTTTGCATTGGAGAACGGCCGGTCTCTTACAATGTGTGAACATAGCCTTACACTGACCAGTTCTGACCCGATGAAGCATGGACTCCATGGTCCTTGAAGGTGTCCTGGGGTATCTACCACCAAGGTGTGACATGTGTCCTTCATGGATCAGACTTGTTTCTCCACAAATGATCGACCGGGTTGAGATCTGGGGAATCTGGAGGCCAAGCCACCGCCTTGATCTCTGTGTCACGTTCCTCTTTTAGGGCCCTATTGGACAAGATCAGCACACGGAGCCTTTTACATAAGAAGATGTGTGACCAATGGGGGATGATTTTTTGGGTGGCCTGATCGGCTGATTCCTAGTTCTGATCATTGATCCTACGACAGAGTAATATGGCTGTTACACTCACCCTAAGTGTATAGTTGGGTCATTAGAAGATAGGATTTGAATTCCAAGTGATGTTTGTAACAAAGGTGGAAATAAAAGTATTTCCTCCAGTGTCATAGTATGAACCTGGAAGACAACATCAAATTAGTATACTAATCACCCAATATACAGTAGTACCTTGGTTTAAGAGTTACTTGGTTTAAGAGCGTTTTGGTTTAAGAGCTCAGTTTTTCAAAATTGTGACTTGGTCTAAGAGCATTGCTTTGGTTTAAGAGCTCCCTGTACTGGGTGGGAGGCGGAGCGGGGGAGGGGCATGGTCTGCATAGCGGGGTCTACAGCACTGTACTCTGACCCAGGAAGTCTCCCTCACCTTCCAAATCATAGCAGATCCACTTCAGGCTGGGGCTTGCATCAGGGGACAGGACTGTGGAGGTAAACTCCTCATAGCTGTAACCCCTCTCTCCCCGGACAGTGAGTGCTGCATGTATGTGCCCACATCTGCCCTGCTCATTCCTTCATGCTCCCTGCAGTCTCTGTCAGTCCTTGTGTTTCCCATCCTCTCCATTACTGTACAGTAACTTATAATATCACATATTCTGCTGTTTCTGAATGTTTGTTTCATTTGCTTTACATGTTATTCAGAATAATAAATCATTATACTGTATTTGGGGTGTGGAACCAATTGTCTGCATTTTTATGATTTCTTATGGGAAAATTTGCTTTGGTTTAATAGTGGATTTGGATTACAAACGCCGTCCTGGACGAAGTATACTGGTAATCCAAGGAACCACTGTATTATTATGTAGTTATTGTCCTGTGATCTGTAAAACTACTATACAGAACATGTGTTAAAACCTTAATATTCCGAACAGTGTGTAACAGGGGAACATATATAAGAATCACAGGACTGCATTGCATTTAAATACCACTAGAGGGCAGCACTACATTAAGGAACAAATATAGGCAGAGCGCATCTGTTTATCTCTATTACAGGTGAGAAATAATGAGCAAAGGTGTGTGTAAGTGAGAGCAAGAGAGAGGCAGAGATTAGATAGGTAGATAGATAGATAGATAGATAGGAGATAGATAGACAGATAGATAGATAGACAGATAAATAGATAGATAGGAGATAGATAGGAGATAGATAGGAGATAGATAGGAGATAGATAGATAGATAGATAGATAGATACAGGGCCGATTCTGGGGTCTCCGCCGCCTGAGGCAAACCGCAGGCGGCCACCCCCTCACTAGCTCCCGACCCCCCCCCCCCCCCTCCAGACCACAATGCGTACCCGGCACCCCCGTATACAAAGAACACCCCCCCCCCCCGCGCGCGCTCCAGCTCTGCTATCCGGTGATAACCTTTTTATCTCTTCGTGGATCCCCAAAGTCCGACCCTGACATTTTCTTATATGATGCATTGATCTGTGTTACTATTACACCTCTACAAAGCGTAAAGATTAATAGAGCAGGAACTCCCTAGCCATATAGTGGATGAACTTTCCACTTGAAGGTCATTTAAAGGGGAAGTTCACTTTGGACGAATCGGGGTTAATATATTTAGCATTTAGGTCTGAGTGTCGCTTCTTGCTTTTTAGCAGCTGTGTATGAATAAGTTCATCAAGTGCCGTAGTTCTCATTTCCAGCACATCAAGGAAAAGAGGATTAAAAGCATTATCCAGGATTTAAAAAAAACATGGCTGGTTTCTTCTAAAAACAGCGCTACACTTGTCCTAAGGTTGCCTGTGGTATTACAACTCAGCTGCAATGAGCGGCAATACTACACAGTGTGGCGCTGTTTCTGAAACAGATCTATACATCTTTTTTCTATATGTGAATAGGGCCCTTATTGCACTGGATTCTGACTATTTTTGCCATCAAATATAACATTTTAGATAATTTTTATACTTAAAGGGGTACTCCGAGAAAAAAAAGTTTTCTTTCAAACCAGCTGATGCCAGAAAGCTATGTAGATTTGTAATTTACTTCTATTTAAAAATCTCAAGTCTTCCAGTACTTATGTCCTGCAGGAAGTGGTGTATTCTCTCCAGTCTGACACAGCGCTCTCTGCTGCCACCTCTGTCCATGTCAGGAACAGTCCAGAGCAGGAGAGGTTTTCTATGGGGATTTGCCGCTGCTCTGGACAGTTCCTGACATGGACAGAGGTGGCAGCAGAGAGCGCTGTGTCAGACTGGAAAGAATTCAACACTTTCTTCAGGACATACAGCAGCTTACAAGTACTGGAAGACATGACATTTTTAAATAGAAGTAAATTATAAATTTATAAAACCTTCTGACACCAGTTGGATTTGAAAGAAAAAAAAAAATCAGTGGATCAGAGTGAAACTGTTAGGAGCACTGGGGCATCCATTAGAAGTACTGACCCCCCCCCCCCCCCAAAGCGCTGATTCATCCCGCCCCCAGCCAGCCCACTCCATTCATTATCATTAGAAAGGGGTGGAGTCGGAAGCGGATCGGCGCTATGGGGGCGGGCAGTGATCCTAATGGTCTTAAAGGGACCGTGAAGCACATCACTAACTTCACGGAACGGCACTGAGGATGAAGGTAAGAGACAGACCTTCCTCCTCTGCGTTTCCTGTGCAATAGGGACATAGATCGGATTTGTCTTACCTGCTAATAGTTCACCTTTAACCCTGGTGTCTTTAGCTTTGTAGAAGCAGGACAGCTATACTTGTACTAGTACACCCATAAAGCTATAAAATAGGGCAGTGTGTAACATGGTGTACATAATATATGCGCTGTGAAATCACGTAAGTTATAAATAGCAGCTCGGAGTATGACAGCTGTGATTCTTGTTCTCACTCAGCTGTGAATAATGTCGTCTACGTACCTGATGCACAAACTCTTCTGTTCTCTAGTAAAAGTGAGAAATGGTATTAATCAGATCTCGCAAAGGCAAAGAAAAGCTCTGCCGCTTCTCCTTGTCTGTAGACACCTACGTCAGAGATGAAGTGTGGATATCGACCCCAGCTAAAACTTCACTGAAAACCTCACGTAAGATTGGAGTTAGGCTATGTGCACACACAGAATTTCTTCTGTATTTTTAGCCAAAACAGAAAAAGGTTTCACTCCTGGTTTAACCTAAAAATACTCATCAAAATACTGTGGGGGAGATTGATCAAACATGGTGTAAAGTGAAACTTGCTCAGTTGTCCCTAGCAACCAATCAGATTCCACCTTTCATTTTCTAAAGAGTCTGTGAGGAATGAAAGGCAGAATCTGATTGGTTGCTAGGGGCAACTGAGCCAGTTTCACTTTACACCGTGTTTGATAAATCTCCCCCCGTGTGTATACAGCACAAAAGGGTGTGGTCTAAAGGGCCTATTACACAGGCCAATTATCGGCCAGGTGCGTTAATCGGCCCATGTAAAAGTCACAGTAATCAGCTGATCATGTGTTTAGTACATGCTTCAAAATCTATCGCTATCGGCCACACATCTTCCTTTGTAAACAGGGCATGTAGGGCCAATAACAATAAAGGCATACCTATATATGACAGCACGGATATATATACACATATCCCTGCTGTCCGTTTTCAGATCACACAGCAGAACATACTTGCCTAGTGAGCTGCTGCTGTGATCCGGCATCCTCTTCTCTAGCTCTCCTGTCCAGCCACTGTATCTTCAGACCTCCACCTCCTCCAGAATGATTGACAGCCGCATACGGTGGGGCCTGAAGACACAGCGGCTGGGCGGGAGAACCAGAGAACAGAATGCCGGATTACAGCAGCAGCGCACTAGGTAAGTATGTACTGCTGTTTGACCTGGAAACTGACAGCATGTATATATATATATATATATATATATATATATATATATATATATATATGCTGTCAGTTTCCATGACTGCAAGAAATTGTCTAATGTAAAAGGACCCTTACACAGAAAAAAAAAATAAAAAATTAAGACTGACTCATCGTAAAGAAAGCCTCGCCCCTTATTCACCCCAGTGCATGTCTCCTAATTAATCTATTGGGACCTGGGGCTGCCACTTTGGAGCATTTGTCGATTTCTGCCATCATTTACACCTGTTTTCAGGCATAAACCATGATAAATCAGATTTAGGAGAAGGCCACGCCTCCTCCCCGGTTTGCTGTGCCCCTCTGCCCTCCCAATTAGGCAAGCAGGCCGTCTGCTGGGGAAAAGTTCCAGCATAGAAGGAGTAAAACTTAAAATCGTGTCTAGATAGAATTCATAAAGAAACATACAGGATGCACAATACAAAACCAGCCTTAGCCAACGTGTTTCTAGTGCGAAGCTGCACCCTTACTCATGGGAATTTTTTCCCAAACCCCTTAAATAAAACTTACTTAAAACTGATTGACAGCACCATCAGCCCTATAGCCAATAGTGACTGGGAATAAGGGCGCACAGTAACCTAGTTGTATGTTTTCTTCCCACTGTCCGTTCTTTAGTGGGTGGCTGATAATACGAACAAAAAAACGAAAATTTCTTTGATATCGTTTTGAGCCGCACAGTAAAAATAGTATAACATCCTTGCATGGTATGGCGTATACACAATGAGCAAGAACAATGGAAGAGGGGAACATGGTGTCAAGGCATCGGAATCACAGTGTTTCCTCCCAGCTATATTGTGCTGCCGCTCCATTATCTGTGTTCATGACCCATAAGCTGCAATTAACCATTTTAAAAAGAAAATTATAGAGAAATCTCATGTTCTCCTGATATGAAAACACAATAGTTGTGGCTGCTTTGTGGTTGTGTGTCGAAAAGCATCTGCTGGATCCTACACGAGTGTCCTGACGAATAAAGGGTTGTTCCAGCCATTGCCACAGTATAGGAGATAGATGTTCTTCATAAATCCCCCCAAGGAAGTCCCAGTCCTTTGTGCACTCATGCAAGGAAATACACCTGTTCTTCATGCAGGCTGCATATTAACTCAGTTTTTTTAATTGACTAATTATATTATTAACTTTTGCTAATTATATTATCCACTATGCATGCTTACCAGTTAGTATAATGTCATTGTGTGATTACAGAGGTTTTGGTGCTGTGTGACAGGAGAGCTGACCGTACAATGCGAGCACCCCCAGGACTCTCCACTACTAAGGGTCTTATTAGACAGACCGATGGTGGTCCGACCAATAATGTAAACAACCGCTGATCTGCTAGATCGGTGCTTGTTTACTATTACACGGCCCAATAATCGTTTAGCAAGGGCTGCATAGACATTGTTAGCGATGTCCGTGCAGACATTGCCCTAAACTGTTATTCTTTACTTGTCCACGCTCTCTGTCTTCTCCTGTTCCCAGTGCCAATCACTGGCCGTGGTGGTCCCAGACAGTGATGGGCTGAGTGGCCTTTCAGCTCAGACCGGCTGCTCTGAAGCTGCAGCCACAGCACCAGGGAACAGAAGACAGAAGGGGACAGGAGAAGACAGGGAGCGTGGACAGGTAATGTATAACAGTTTATTTAATCGTTAGCCGTCAGCCGCACATCGATATTACTCATAGCAATGTGCAGTCGGCGGCCAATGATTTTTAAGTCCAGACCCAAAGTCACAATCAGCCAATGATCGTTGCCATCAGCTGATCGTTGTCTCTATTACATTGGGCGATTCCGACGATTATCGATCCGTGTAATAGGGCCCTAAGTGTGGACGGACAACAGCTGTATACATACACAGTAAAGGGAGACACCTAGTGGCCATATGTATTATGATGATTTTAACATAGAAAAGGGGGGGGGGAGTGGGTATACTGAAAAACTGATTGCGATCACAACCCCGTTAATTTCTTTAAAAAAACATTTTTGAAGATGAGATGACAGATGAGTCGGCTGCACCTGCAGCGGTGGTCTATAAGAATGTATAGTGGCGTATGAGATTGAAAGCCCTGGTCACTTGCTGCGAGCCGCTTTGGATGAGGCCGGATTGTTCTCTTAGCATTATCTCATACACAGTGCCAGCGGCCGGGTGTAATATTTTCTGCACATTCGGTTATTTCGAGCTGATCGGGATTTGTCCTCTTCCTGAACTTTTGGGCTCATTTATAAGACATGAAAAGCTGCACTGAATAAATATGGATATAGCAGATGATTTACCCAGCCGGGGAGCACTGGCGTTACTTTGGAGTGTTCCTTATCTGTGCTGATTTGATGTGGTCCTCCAGACAGCGTCTATCCTGCCGGCGCACTTTGGCTATGTTCATACACATAGATTATGTGTGATAAATAGATGATAAAACCTACTACATGTACTGGTCTAATATATACAGTGCTTTAAATATGCTTAACCCCTTCAAAACCGAAGGTCATGGATGCGCGGATGTCCAGGTCACACTGAAGCAGCGCTCTCCTTCTCGCCTTCTAAGGCTGGGTTCACACTACATTTTTCCAATCCATTTTCTTCATCTGTTTTTGTGAAAACGAATGCATTTGTGTACATCCCATTTGATCCGTTTTTCCATTGACTTCAGTTATTAAATTGTTTTTATCAAAACGCATCCTACACAAAAACGTAGCTGACCTTATTTTTGTGAACATTAAAAAAAAAAAAACAGATGCGTTTTGATCCGTTTTCTTTAATAATGGAAGTCAATGGAAAAACGGATTGAAAAAAAAAAAATGCATTGCAGGGGTGGAAAATGTAAAAGAAAATCAGCTGTTCACCGTGCAGGAAAAATATTGTTCTATTTTAATAGATCGGACTATTCCGCATGTTGATATATTTATTTGTTTATTTTTTTTTACATAATTTTTTCATATTTAATATTTTTTTAAAACTTTTTTTACACTTTTATTTTATTGTTAAATAGGCAATGATTAGATTTCATATACTGATCAATGCTATGCCAAGAGGTGAGATCCCCTCTGTCTGTCAGTAAAGGAACTGCATGGCTGTGGGGGCCCCGATCAGTCAGTGACAAGTGCTTATCCTGTCACTGACTTGCTTAAACACTGCCATCGCTGTAGATTGTTTAAGGGGTTAATGACAGACAGTTGCATGATTGTGGCTGCCTGTCATTACCTCCAGCGCTGGCATCCTGTCCCCTTTGCAGGAAAGCACCCCCAAAGTATCATGTTTCCAGCCCCCATGTTGGGACTGTTTCCTTAGGGTTGTACTCATCCTTCTTCTTATTCTTCCAAACACAGCGAGTGGAGTTGATACCAAAAAGTTCTATTGTGGTCTAATCTGACCACGTGACCTCTGGATTAGGGATGGTCCGAACCAAGTTCGGTTCTGGTTCGTACGAACCCTCGGTATTGATTCCCGCTGTCTGCCCTCTCCGTGGAGCGGGCTGATCCAGCGGGAGGACCGCCTGGAAAACTAGGATACAGCCATAGCCATAGGCTGTATCCCAGTTTTCCAGGCGTTACTCCCGCTGTATCCGCCCGCTCCACGGAGCGGGCAGACAGCAGGAATCTGCTGCCAAGCGTTCGGGTTCATACGAACCCGAACCTCGGCAGGTTCGGACCATCCCTACTCTGGATCATCCAGATGGTCATGCTGTACTTCAAACGGGCCTAGAAATATGCTGGTGTTATCATGGGTACTTTGCGTGCCTTGCAGGATTTTAATTTGACAGCGTAATGTGTTACTGATGGTAATGTGAGACTGTGGTCCCAGCACTCATGGAGCCCCAGGGTGGGGGACATAATAAAGGGGGTGGGGGACATAATAAAGAAAGTATGCTCATGCCCATCCCAGATGCCATTTTCTCCTGGCTGTTGGGTACGTCATGTGACTGCAGTGGTGTCCTGCCCCACTCACTGACTGTCAGCCGGGTCATGACGTAGCAGGAGGGGAGATATGCAGACCAGGAGTCCGTATACAGACCAGGAGTCCAGGAGCGGGACGTGGTGCTGTATGGGCAGCGGGACAGGTGAATATACCTTCTTTATTATGTCCCCCCACCCTCTAGCCGAAAAGGACTTCTCTTTTAATGCTCTACTTTTATATTTTTATTTGGACCATTCACCAAACAGCGCAAATCTAGATACGGGAAATATGTGGGTTAGCAAAAAAAAAAAAATCTTTTCTTTTTTTATAGAGGTAAACGACAATAAGTGTTTTTCCCTCCTATAACACATTTGCTATTTCTGCATCTTATTCTGAATGCATTTGGCAGTTTTACGGTTGGAAGCAAATGGCTCGCTACGTGAATGTACGGATAATTAACATATATCACATTTCACATGTTCACTTATGCAAAATGAAATATAGCGGCATATGGCATCTAGACGGCACCGGGAACAATGCAATATGTCTCTCTTATTTAGCGCCCGCATTGTAAAGTTAATCAGTATTCACAGGTGACCCATCTAAGTAAACTTGTGGCTCTACGGCTCCATGTTTCCATCCATATGAAGTGCTGTGACCCTGTCATAAAGGAAGGATTTCACGGGACATTGCACAGAACAGATAGAAAAGCATCCGCATTGTTCTCAGCCATATAGCTGGGGTAATGAGATCCTCTATCTAATGTATTAAAGGGACAGACACTACGTCTAAGGCTGCATTCGCATGTCCGTTGTTCTGTCCGCAATTGCAGACAGAACATAAAACCAATGTTATTCAATGGCCCCATTCACACGTCCGTACGTGTATACGGGGCCGTGATCCGTGCCGCCAAAAAAATGGACATGTTCTAATGCGGACCGTTTTTTGCGGCACGGATCGCTAGGGTAATGAAGTGTGAGCATAGAGCTCCGTGAAGCACGGAGCACTACGGATGCACATTCGTAGTGAGGGCCGCGGGTCCGTGGTTGCGGACTGCACTACGGGTGTGTGAATATAGCCTAAAGGTGAAGAAAGATGGTGGAAGGACATGTCTAGACAGATTGCATAGATATACTTTTTCTTTTCTGCAGGATACTGATTCATACAGACCATGTGGAGGGGGGAAAGGACGTTTTTGGGGTTTTTTTTGGGTGGGGGGGGCTTTGGTAACGGAAGGTTATAGACACATTTAGGAGGGAATTTATGAAGACCGTCATCTCACACTCTCACAATTTTTTATCAAGTTCTAGGGAGGATAAAGGAAATAACATGCTCTTACCTCCCTTGCTCCAGCTCTGGAGGCCGAGTGGACCTCACTCCTCATGACCTGGGTCCCCATTGAGACCAGGAAGCAGTTAGGACCCGGGTCATAACAAGTGAGGTCCACTTAGCCAGTCTGCGGCCGAAGTAGGATCCCATTAAAGCCCACACGTCATGACCTGGGTCACCGCTCAGACCAGGAAGTGGCCGGGGACCCGAGCAGCGGTATGCTGCCACCAGTGCTAAAGCCGGGGTACCTCCGGGGTATTTATTTTATCCTCCCCCTCCCAAATGGGTCTGGCCAGACTTCTTTTTTAAAGTAATGGTAAGCCCCTCTTAATAAATCAGGTACCGCAGCATCTACCCTACACGCCACACTTTGAAATGTACGCCATGGAGCATACATTTCACTTACAATATATTCTAGCGTATATAGGAAAAAAGTCCAACATTGCTTAGGTCACGCCCCCTTCCCGAATGGCTTTGCCCACTTTCTTTAGTCGTGAGATGGCCAAAATTGGCAAAAAGTCATCAAATTTTGTGCAAACTGGACTTTTCCAAGCCAAACTCCAGACGTTGGAGGTTGAATAATTTCCCCCCTTAGCGCAAATGCCTGTGAACAAGCAGTTGTCCAAAGTGGACTATCCCTTTAAAAATGACCTGTGACCTCTCCTGACATTCTGAATATATTAATCTTTTGTTCTGGCTCTTTGTTATTGTTAGCAAACTGGGTGATGGGGATGGCATAAATTTACTGAAAGAACCAGGTCTGGAGAGGCCTTTGACCATAGAGTCATTGTAAGTACTGTAGCGGATGGTGAAGCTGCCCTTTAAGTAATACTGTAAGGTCTAGTCATGTTGTTAGTGTATACTGAGTTAGGGGTTCATCTGCAGGTGTTTATATGAGAGCTATCTGCCTGCAGCTCGTGTAACGCACAGCAATACATGAAAGAGGAAGATTATCCTCCTGCCAAAAAACCAGCGCGACAGGCCGGCTTCCATAATAATTAGCAACCGCTCAAACAAATATTATACAGTGGAACAAGCCCAAGTCCTCTCCAAACAGATTTCGTTAAATACTCCACTCAAAATGCCGAAAATCCAATCTCTTTATCTTTTCCGCAAATATTTACATTTCCAAAAATGCCCTAAAATTCCGTTTTAATGTTTCGGAACATAAAACACCCGTGCGAAAGCAAACTCATTTATAATGGATGTAATAAAAAAGAGAGAAGCTGCAAAGAGCCACTTTCCAAATTACTCATCATAAACTGCATCCTAATGTAGTATCATTAACTGCGGATGAAGATATAGGAAAGCAGCCATCACCGGGAGAGCACAGAACACCATTATAGGAAGACGTCCCGGTAATCTGCATGGATCCCTATGCGTATGGTTTATTTAGTTATTGTGCGTCTATAAAAACCACCGCTAAAGATGATCGCCGGGTAATGAACGCCTATAATGTGTCATTACAGCCACCGATGGTTTCTAAGTGGTGCAGCGTGTGACAGCTTTATTGTTCTTTACCGGCGAAAAATCTGTAAAGGTGGGGTTATTTAGTATCACATGCCATGAAAATCTATGTTTAACCCCTTACAGTTTCCTTTTTACTTCTCGTCTTCTAAGCAAAATAGTTTTTCTTTCAAAACAATTAGTGTCAGAAAGTTATATAGATTTGTAATATTAAAAATCTCCAGTCTTCCAATACTTATCAGCTGCTGTACGTCCTGCAGGAAGGAAGTGGTGTATTATATCCAGTCTGACACAGTGCTCTCAGCTGCCATCTCTGTCCATGTCAGAAACTGTCCTCTCCTGCTCTGGACAGTTCCTGACACTGACAGATGTGGCAGCAGAGAGCAATGTGAGAGACTGGAAAAAATACACCACTTTCTGCAGGACATACAGCAGCTGAAAAGTGCTGGAAGACGTGAGTTGTTGTTTGTTTGTTTTTTTAAATAGAAGTAAATTTCAAATCTTTATAACTTTGTGACACCAATTTATTTGAAAGGAAAAAAATCGCTGGAGTTCCCCTTTAAAGGGGTTGTCCGGGAAGAATTCATACTTAGGCTGCATTCACACGTTTCGGGAAGTTGTCCGTGCTCACGGATCCGTGCACACGGACAATTTTACAGCCCATTGCTTTCTATTGGGCTATTCAGACGTTCCATGATTTCACGGATCCGTGATCCGTTCCGTTTAAAAATAGGACATGTCATTACTCGCAACGGAAGCACGGAACGGATTCTCCATAGAAATCAATGACATCCGTGTTTTTCATGGATGTACACGGATGTGACATCCGTGTTCATCCGTGAAAAACACGGATGTGATGTAATCAATGTAATTTAAAATGCTGTAAAACAGATCCGTGAAAAAAACGGACACGGATGCAAAACGGACTGTTTTGCATGGATCACGGAGGTAGCTACCGGACCACAATCACGGACCGGGAAAATCACTGAACATGTGAATGCAGCCTTAGCCATGCTGCCGGGACTGAAGGGGGCATGTCAGTAATGTATAATAACCTGTCCTGCTCCCCCGACTGCGGCCGAGTCCTGGCCACCCACTCCGCTGTCAGTGTTTACATAACATCTGATGACGTCTCGTTTCCATTGGACAGCATAGATGGTGGGATCAGCACGTCATCAAAGGTTTTCAAAGCGTTGTGGTCCTACAGTGCCATCTGTTTTATCCCAGCACAGCTGCATTGTAACTGTCATGTGATCACCAGTCTGACCCAGAGGAAATCACAGTGACTAATTTGTCAGGGGAAGTGGCCTGTCCTGGATCAGCTGACTTCCTGTGAACTACAGGATGACATCCTCATCTATCAGACCCTCCCCACCCCACTTAGATGTGTATCCTGCTGCTGTTATACACCACCCCTAAAGGCTGTATTCACACATTGCATTCCACACAAGGTACATGGCAGCTGTGTAGTACAGCTGACTCCCGGCAACAGCGGGCAAGATTAAGATTAACCTCAGTCCCAGCTATTAAAATACCTGGAAGGAATCTGGAAGATGAAGAAGGAGAGGGAAGTTGACTGTGTAAGCATTGGGGTGATGGGTAGTTGATACCTTTAAGACCAATGGATGGAGAAAAGGCCTCAGGGGGCAGCATGATGACTATGATAATCATTTCCTAAACTCTTCAGGGGAGATTTATCAAACTGGTGTAAAGTAGAATTGGCCCCGTTGCCCCTAGCAACCAATCAGATTCCACTTTTCATTTTCCAAGTAATCTGTGGGGAATGTAAAGTGGAATCTGATTGGTTGCTAGGGGCAACGGGGCCAATTCTACTTTACACCAGTTTGATAAATCTTCCCCTTCATGTTGACCCTTCATTGTAAACCCTTCGCTATGGGTCCCCAAGGTGACACATCAGACTCTTTAATCAGAATTTTCATAGACTGACTGATAATACGTCTTCCTCACGTTTTAGTCTGGTAATGGTGAAAAAGAGATAATCTCGGAAAGTTCTGAAATACCTTGGGCTCCTCAGGGGGCTCAGACAATCATCTGAACGTCTAATAAGCCGCCTCGCCATCCGTTTCCCATGCAGCGTCCTCGGACTCATCAACTCCCTTTCATTCCTATGATGAAAACTCCTTTACCTTAAGAAGTCTCTTATTAAATGGTCTCATTTCCTTCCAAAGATTCTTAATGAATTCTCCTCTACTGTATCAAGTTCTCATTCCCGCTGAACTTCTCCCAATTGTCGTTTCCTTGACAACAATGTCGGCGTCATCATTTATGTCTGAAATTATAGATTGCGGTGGAAGCGATGGCGTTGGGCTTGATAGATGCTCTTCACTGAAGGGCAAGATCACATTTTATAACCGTAGGTGAGGAGACGCTTATTCCATTTAAAATTTGCTGTCAGGTTTAACTGAAAAAAATAACTTAAAAAAAAAAAATTTATGAGAAAATCTTCTAATTCATAAAATATCTAGAAAGCCTATGAAATCACATTCTTTTCTTAGAATTTTACATGATGTTGTTCCTCTGTTATTCCTCCTGGACACACAAATTTACAGACAGTGTCAGACTGGGGTATCTGGGGCCCACCAGAGGAAATTATCTGGGGGCCCACCAATGGAGAACCAGTGATAAACGACATGTTAGTGAGTGTTAGTGCAGGTACTAAAGCTGGGGGCCCACCGCAGGATTCTCCAGCACTCCGTTGGGCCAGTCCGGCATTGTTTACAGATAGGGCCCTATAACACGCCCCAATATTAGCAGCAAGCAAGTGCCGACCTGTCAGGTCAGCACTTGCTTGCTCTTCGTTCCCTGTTTGCTGTCTCTCTATTACATGAACACACAGCGGGGGGGGGGAAGGAGCTTCCGCATAGATCGTCCGAGTAGTCCATAGGAAACAGTGGCGGTTCACTGACCGTCACTACCGTTATTGGGATTTTAGGTTATGTTTTAAGTAAATGATGAGCCGACATTGTGCATGTCGGCTGATTGTTGATTTAAAACATGACCTATTACACGAGAAGATTATCGGCCAAAAAGGCCAAGTACGTGCGATAATCGCTTTGTGTAACAGTACCCTTACATTCCCCTTGTCAGTGTTGGTGTCAGACTGTGTGAATAAACCCCGATGTCAAGAGACTGGGTAACAGCTAGTCATCGGTGCTCAACACTAAATTACAACAATAAATCATGGAATTATGAAAATTACGGGATTGACGGTCGCGTTAATGATATGTAAAATAGAAAGAAAGTATTCGAGAGATCTCAAGAGATTTCTACAGAATTTAAAATGAGTGCCGTGAGCGGAAATACACACACTGACATGCTATGGCGTGCTATCATTGAGGATATATATGGTGGTCTGACAAATGTTCTGCCACAGATCCACTGCTGGCTGCTCCCTCTGCCGACAAATGACATCCCAGGTGATGGGAGTCCTTTGGAATATTTCGCTGTACCACTAATTCAATGTAAATCAATGTAAGGTCGAGCTGTTACAGCACCTGGAATGAAGACTAGAGGGGTCCGACTACTGTACATTAGACCACCTGGTGGGCCGCACCTCCAAACAGAACAAAATATATACCCAGACACACAATGCCGTGGCTGCAATGTGAATGCAAACATACAAAAACTGCACCAGAACCTTGCAAACACTGTGATATATCAACACCGGATATACTGTATGCAATATGTTGAACTGAGCACTAGAGATGAGCTTCGTCTAAGCCTGAACTATTGGCATCTGAATACCGGTGGCTGAAGAAGTTGGATGCAGCCCTAGGAAGACCTGGAAAACATGGCCAATGGCTGTATTAATGGCATTCAACTTCTTCAGCCACCGGTGATCAAATACTGAGAGTTCGGGTTTGGACAAACCTGAAAGTAATCGAAGGTTGCTTATCTCTACTGAGCACTATAATAATTGATAACATTTTCTTAAAGGGATTGTAAAGCTACTTCCCAGTTGCTAAAGGCCCACCGTCCCAACAGGAACTACCCTTCTCAGCCAATCACTGATAGCAGGTGGGACAATGCCGGCTGAGCGCCTCACTTCCTGTGGGGACAACGTGTCATCAGCAACCAGGAAGTAGCCAAGAGGATTGGAGACCAGGAGTGTTGGTGCAGCATCTTGGCTAGGTGAGTATATTTTTTAATTGTTACCCCATCTCTAGCCACATGCACATTTTCTTTTATCCCTGGGTAACCCCTTTTAGAACTAAGGACACATTGAGTAGAGATGATAAAAGCCGTGCTGCTGTTGTATTGACTGTGAAGGATGACTCAGTGTTTTGTTAATTATTATAAATTCCTTCTATATCGGCCTTTTGCATCAAATGTCTTCTACGGGGGTGTGCACAGTATAATTATTCTTCCAATCTGTGTTTCTCAAGCTGTTTGCCGGCACATTCTGCCAAACTTTAAACAAGGGTAACATTTGGAGCGAGTGAGTAAAAAAAGACTTAAATATTTTAATATATTTTACAAACTTTTTTTTTTTTTTCAAACGCTTTATTCCAGTTTTCCAGATAATATTAGATTAGAAGGGGTCCAAATTCTGGCAGCCCTGCTTATCAGCTGTTTGGCCACGGTGCTTGAGTTCCATCTTTCCATCATAGTACTTATAGCAGTGCTGTCCTGCTCTTGAGAATGGGGAAATGCTGCATCTTCTCTACTAAAAGTACAGCCACAAGCACTAAAAAGCTGATGGGTGGGGGTGCTGGGAGTCCCATCTACCTGGAGGATAGGCCATCAGTTATTAGGGATGTATTATCTGGGCTACATGGAGATGTTTTACAGTGCTTTGGACAACTGTCTACTAATAATGTCAGGGTGTTGATTTCCATAAGACCCTCAATGGTAGTAGTGCATTGAAGGGGTTATCCAGCTCTACAAAAACATGGCCCCTTTCTTCCAGAGACAGCACCACCCTTGTCTCCAGTTTGGGTGCAGGTCTTGTAACACTGTTTCGTTAAAGCTTAATTCCAAATTGCACCAGAACTGGAAACGAGAGTCCTTTAAGAACCAAGACACCCAGCCTCACCATGAGGCAAAATGGGTATTCTGACTAAACGTCATCCACACAGTGGAGGCACATAGCTTTAACAGTTTCAACACAGAACCTGTAATGGCAGATGACACTGATGGAGTTACCTGTGTACAGTCAAGATGGTCAGATGAGTTGTTCCTGAGATTATAGATACCCAGGGCAGACTTGAAGAAAAACTGCAGCTTGTCTCCCGACAGTAGAAGGTGGTCCTACTGGAGGTCCATGATGGCACATACAACTAGAGGGTCCTCAAAAATGCTTTGTTGTTTGTTCGCTCCATGCTTTGTTGTTTGTTCGCTCCGTTTGGAGCTTATTTTTGTTACTGTATGTTGGCTCGGTTTCGAGCTTATGTTTGTGCTGTTTTTTCAGCAATGTTTTGTTATACTTTCTTGTTTGGAAAATTAAATGAAAATATTCTAAAATAGAGGGTCCTCAAAAATGTTATCCCCTCAGCTTCTAAGTGTAGTAGAGAAAAAAATAAGACCTTCAGGTCAAAGAAAAGTTCAAACAGAGCATGTCCTACAGAGGTCAACATGAAGGCCAGCCGGTTACACACGATCCTAGTAGAGTTTGACAACTGACACAGCTCTCTCACTTGAATACATGGTAATACACATGAATGTAGTTTAAAAAGTTTAACTGTTTACATACAATACAAGGATTGCTTTGGTGAAGCTTAAACCAACCACACCGATACCCGTAGTAGGACACTGCTTTGGCTATAATCCAGCTTTCTTACATGGCTCGGAGGACAACAGGCCCAGTAAAGAATATGTACGATGCTTTGCCTCACAATATGCAGTTCACGTCAGAATGACAAGAGAGATCAAGGCAAAGAAAAATTCTATTAACTTTCATTTGGCAATTTATGTAAAACGTGTACCAGGTTTACGAGGACATAAACTTTCCATTAAGGACAGTGGGGTTAATTGTGAAGCGGCTCCAATGGTGTTTGTAATTTAAAGTTCGCATTAAAGTTCTGCTCACCGACCCCAAGGGTCACATACGCAGCAGCTGAGGATGGAAGATGAGACTTGGAAGGAGATGGAGATGAATTTCGAGCAGGTCAGGAAGTCATCTGCTGGGGAAAGCTTACCATGATGAACACTGTGCGGAACAGCAAGGTTAACCGCTTCATGACCAAGGTATACTGGATCTTAAAGGGGAGGACTGGAATAGAGAACTCCCTTATTAAAATGTGTTCTCACAATGTGGCTGATGCATGTAGAATAGCCCAGAATTTTCCGGGTAATATTGCAACTTCACGGAAAAGACATTGGCAGCCGCTGATGGGCATGGTGCCTCCTGCATGACAGCAAGACCTAAGGAAGTTTTAAATAATTAGAGTGGTGGACTACTACTTTGGAGGACCTGGAACATCTATGTATTACACAGACAGCTGTGATATCCCAGGAGGAGTGCAATAATGGGTGTTGTAATGGATATGACAAATACCAGTATCCTGATCATGTGACACCAAGAAAATACTTGTGCCGGACAGAAGGGGAAACCCTTCTGTTGAGAAAGACCTCATGGTCGGAACGTGTGCAGCAAACCACTTGGGCGAATAAACACACTTTCTTTATTGCAATTACGTGAGTGCCGGGATTTTGTTATTTTTTCGAGAAGAGGAAACCCTGCAGACGCAATGACGTTCAGATGTCACGTGACAAAATCGAGCAGCTGATCTCGAGATGCTCCAGCAGCCGATAATCGTCCCGTATAAAAGAAGCAGTAATCAGCCGAAGACCGGGCAAATGCTGCAAGTTTAAAAGTTGTTTTTAGGACAATAACTGCATCACCTGCCGAATGGGCCCGAGGACCCCAGCTATCCGACAGTGCAAGCGGTTTGGGGGGAGGGGCGATTGTGGGTCGCTTTAAGTCTAAATAATCTGGCTAATAAATGAGAGTCAGTCTAGTTTCGTACTATTTAGTTTTAATTACACAACCCCTTTAAGAAAGAAATTATTTCTTGTTTTTATTTTCTGCCTTTTTCAGTGTTTCCTGAAAGTCGGATTCCCCTTTGTACAAGTGTTTGTGCAGCTGTTTAATCATAGCAAAGGTTAGAAATGGTCAGTAAGTTATAAACTGATGATTTCCGTCATATAAAGCCGGTGTGTGGTCCCGATCTGACTAATCCCTGGAATCAAACTGAAGACTTGTAAACATTTTGTGCCAAATACCGGACAGAAAACACAATCCGGATGTTGTCCCATTGGGTAGGGGGAACACGATTCTCTGTTCACAGCCTACTCTGGTAATGTTGACACTATGCTACTACGGTAATATTAATAAAAACTCCACCCAAATTACTATCTCCATTTTTGGACAGCCTTTGCCTTCAAATGCAACTTTCCAAATTTAAAGGCAATCTGTCCGCTCTATAACATGTTCAGAGCTCATGTCTAGGAGGCATTGCTAAAGGGCATCATGTACTCCTCCTCCCTCCCCCACTCTTACCTACATGAATGATATACAGGGCTTGGCTTCCAACATTGAAAATATATGTCAATTGGTCAAAGCAAAAAACTAAAGTGTCAACAAGGTGTTACTGAACCACAGCACGCACGCCTCCAGCTTCCCCTACCCTTCCCTACTGTGACTGACTGACATGCCCTGTACGGGCAGGAAGGGGTGGAGGAGGGAGGAGGCATGCATGCTACAGCTTCACAACACCTTCTTGACACAAGCTCTGCGGATATAGAGGTGACAAATTCCCTTTAAGTAGACCTTGTTGAGGTATAGATTAAGGCGCTAAGACCATGGTTATTTGTGACTTCTGACCCTGAATCAGTTGTTAAAGTGAATGTACCACTTTACTGGCTAGATCAAGTGTTAGGGTGGGTTCACACTGCGGAATCCGCGCTGATAAATTCCGTCAGATTCCGTCACTCATACCCGTTTGCGGTGGCGCGCCTCTATGCCTGTGCCATAAACACTATTCTATGGCCGGGCGGATTTCGCATTCAGCTGAAAGAAGTGACATGTCACTTAAAGGGTTAACAGATTTTTCCCCTCCTTGGTGCTGTTGTGTGATGTCATCGGCTATGGTGCGGAAACAATAAAAATAAATGTCCAGAGTGCCGTTACTATGTGAGATGTGAACAATTCCCCGAGATCCGCCACGCACAGATTCTTGCTTTAGAACATCAAGGCCAAACATCTGAGAACTACTGCTGCGCTGGGGAAAGACAGGTGAGAATGTATCCCGAAACTCTGGAGAAACACCTCCAAGTGGGAACTGCAGAAGCAATGATGTCTTATGGGACTGGGCATAATGCCTGTAACTACTGAAGAGAAGCATTTGTCTGTTAACTCCTTCCTGCTCACAGGAAACCAATGAAACAGCTTTAAAATAAGAGAATTGGAAGGAAGTCTATAGAAGGGACTTGTATGTGTAATCATTGATAGGCCAAGAGGGATCACCTGACCACCTCATCACTGCTTTTCTTATGAGAAGGCCTGCAGCATCCAATAGAATGACAATTACTGCATTACAGAGGGGCTTTCTGACCACCCCCAGATCACACAATAGTATTATAATGCATTTTATCCCAGGAGGTCAGTGATAGTAAGGGTGTGTGTACACAGAGAGATTTATCTGACAGATATTTGAAGCCAAAGCCAGGAACATGTCATAAAGAAAAGACTGAGATTTCTCCTCTTGTCACATCCATTCCTGCAGACGCACCATTAGAAAATCCAATCTACATAATAAATATTCAGAATGATTTATTTTTAACGCCTTATTAACAGCAAAAGCAGATACCAAATTAAGAGGAAGGGGTAAAGGTACGGCCTTTTACAGCTGTCAGGTCAGCGCTCGCTTCCTCCTTGTTCCCCGCTCACTGATTGTGCTATTACACGCACACAGCAAGTGAGGAGCAATAGGGGCGACAGTAAGCTGTGGGTGTGGCGGCCCAGATGATCCTTAGATCAACCGGACTACCCATCAGAGTAATGCTAAGTTTACACGGAGCGATAATTGGTCTGATCGCACGATTAACGATTTCGAAGTAACGATCAGTGTTTAGATGGTACAGAAAAATCGTTTTGCGATCGCGCGCCCGCAGCCCGGCCCAACCCCCCGATCGCCACCCCCGCCGCTCCGATCGCCCCCACCACCGCTCCGATTGCCGCCACGGGCATACGTTACCTGCTCCGCGCAGCAGGTCTTCCGACATCCCCGACTCCCATCTTCAGCGCATTGATTGGCTGAAGAGATGAGCCGGGAATTTCAAACGTCTCCTCTTCAGCACTGATTGGCTGAAGGGGAGCCGTTTGAAATTCCTGGCTCCCCTCTTCAGCCAATCAATGCAAGGCAGCACTGATTGGCTGAAGGGGAGCCGTTTGAAATTCCCGGCTCATCTCTTCAGCCAATCAATGCGCTGAAGAGGGGAGCCGGGGATGTTGGAAGACCTGCTGCGCGGAGCAGGTAACGTATGCTCTTAGCCGCGGCGGTGGGGGCAATCGGAACGGCGGCGGCGATCGGAGTGGGGGGGGGGCGATCGGAGCGGCGGCGGGTGGGGGTGGCGATCGGAGCGGCGGGGGTGGCGATCGGAGTGGCGGCGGGTGGCGATTGGGGCCGCGGGGGTGGCGATTGGAGCGGCAGAGGGGGTGGCGATCAGAGCGGCGGCAGGGGTGGCGATCGAGCCAGCGCAGGGGGCTGCGGATGAGCGGGGGGCCGGGCGGCGGGCAGGGCTGCCGGACTATCGCACGACGACTGTTTACACGGATCGATCTGCGAATTTTTTGCGATCAGCGAACGACAATTTATGAACATGTTAAAAGACCAAAATGAACTATTTTTCGATCATTCGCTGCGTTTACACGTACGATTATCGTTTGAATTCGATCGTTATCGCGAAAATTCGCCCGATGATCGCTCCGTGTAAACCCAGCATTATGGTGCGTTTACACAGGCAGATTTATCTGACAGATTTTTTTAAGCCAAAGCCAGGAACAGACCATAAACAGGGAACGGGTCATAAAGGAAAGACTGAGCTTTCTCCTTTTTTCAAATCCATTCCTGGCTTTTGCTTCCAAAATCTGTCAGATAAATCTGCCTGTGTAAACGCACCATTAGCAATGGTCTGCAATGAGCAGCAGACTGTATGAATGGGCTGTTTCAACACAGTGAAAGACCACTATCAGCCAACATTGTGCAACCCTTATATTTACGCCACTGGATCCAGCTGTAATATTGTAGACAAATGCAGCCCCCCCCCTCCCCCCCCCCAAAAAAAATCTAGATATACTGTGCCTAATGGTGCATTTACACAGAAAGATTTATCTGTCAGATCTTTGAAGCCAAAGCCAGGAACAGACTATAAACAGGGAACAGGTCATAAAGGAAAGATTGAGATTTCTCTTCTTTTCAAATCCATTCCTGGCTTTGGCTTCCAAAATCTGTCAGATAAATCTTTCTGTGTAAACGCACCATTAGGATGGGTTCACACTGTTTTTGCAATCTGTTTTTCCATTCATTTTTGCAAAAAGTGGATGAAAAAACATCGACTTCCATTGTAAAAAAAGACAAAAAAACATAAAAACGAATCCTTTTTTAATGTACACAAAAATAAGGTCCAATACGGTTTTCTGTACGTAAAAAAAAACTTTCGTTTTAATCCTTTTTTTTTCCTATGAAAGTCAATGAAAAATGGATCAAAATGGATAAAACAAATGCACCAGTTTTTTTCGCAAAAACATAGTGTGAACCCAGCCTTACTCCTCGGGTCACCACTTGACGAGCTTCGCAGACATTAGGCCCCTTTCACACATCAGTATATTTTTATATATGTCCAGGTCCATTGTCCACAATTTTTCATTTGCTTTTAGCAAAGAGTCATCCTCAGTGCATCTGTATTGGATCCATATTTTGCAGATCTGCAAAATTTTGCTGCAAAAAGAAGGTGAAAAGCAGGCAAGGGATCTACAAATTGTAGACGCCTGTGAGCGTCAACCCATAAGCTGTCTGCAATTCGCACTGACCTATTGTTTTAATGGCTTGTCAGTATTTTTCGTGCCGCGGATCATGGACTCTGTCTGCGTGACACATCATAAGTTGTTTTTTTTTAAGGCACAGTAATGCTTTCAGCACATCCTACTCATGGCTCAGTACAAGTTTGTCAATACAGGCGGGCCCACCACTTTACCTTGTGTGAACCAGAAGAGTTAAAAAAATTAAAAAAAAAAAAAAATCGCACTGCGCAATCTGTCACATCCAATTAAAGAATTGCAACTGTGAAATAAAACGTAAACCCAGATCTAAAGATATCACTCAACTTCGGTGACATAATTCTACCTTGTAAAGTTGCAATTTACACTTATTATTGTTTCAATGTATCTAAAATAAAACAAAACAAACCAAACAACTTTGCAAATAGTCTTAATGATGAGCTCCTAACCAATTGTGCAATCTGCAGTCATATGCCCCTTTACTCCTGGCATGTGGTGGTGACCTAAGGGGTTAATATTCTATATGCAGATAGGCAGCCAGTAACTATATTCCAGCTAGTATTACCTAATTTAATTGTTTCTTCCTACCTGAAAATTCCTAGAATTGTTTGTCAGTTGGGTCACGTGATCTCATAGTGACCTCCTGGAAATTACTTGTGTGTCTGTGCTCTGGGTTACTATGTCAGCCAGCAGAACCTCTTGTATTATGAAGCTGCATGGACTATTTCACGCAAGTTCTCCACAGAGGGCGAGATAAACTCTCATTAGAATTACTGATCCTGATTATATAGCTTATCACTTAGTTAGGCCAGTTTCACACATACTGGAATCACAACAAATTTCACGGTGCAATTCCCGGTACTGACAGTTTCAATGCGTTTACATACTCAGGCTGGGTTCACACTACGTATATTTCAGTCAGTATTGGGGTCCTCATATTGCAACCAAAACCAGGAGTGGATTGAAAACACAGAAAGGATCTGTTCACACAATGTTGAAATTGAGTGGATGGCCGCCATATAACAGTAAATAACGGCCATTATTTCAATATAACAGCCGTTGTTTTAAAATAACAGCAAATATTTGCCATTATATGGCGGCCATCCACTCAATTTCACCATTGTGTGAACAGAGCCTTTCTGTGTTTTCAACCCACTCCTGGTTTTGGTTGCAATATGAGGACCACAATACTGACTGAAATATACGTAGTGTGAACCCAGCCTTAAAGCGGATTTTTTATTCCGTTGCAAATATGTAAATGGTTTATCCCTTAACCCACTGCTGCCTGGTGAATACTTTGCCTGTCCGCTCTCCGGCTTGCTTCTGTGGATCCTGTAAGCCCCCCGCTCAGTCAATCATTGGCTGCAGCAGGGCAGTGCACTGATTGGCTGAGTGGGACACCAGGGATCCAGAGGCACCAGATGGGCAAAGTATTCATTTGGCAGAGGTGGGTTAAGGGGGGGGCATTTACCCATGTAAACCCATTCAAACTGACAATACAGAGAATTACAGTAAATTTCACTGCAGAACTTGCACGGTGAATTCCGCTGCGATTCCAGTACGTGTAAAATTAGCCTTATTATGGATTTTATGTCAATTCAGTCCCTATAGGTCCCCATACACGTTATACTTTTGTTGGCTGAACCCACCTCTCACAGTATTCTAAGGCGAAAGTAGCTCCCTGAATGACCACAGAGGGATGTTCTGGAAGACATAAGCCGCAGCCAGAGGTCCCTGGCTGCCGCTAACCCCATCCTTGCCAAAAAGAACACAGTTACATTCCTGCTGTGCATGGGGAGGATGGAAGAGATATCTGACAGCCAAACGATGAGCTGTCAGTTATAGAAGATGTAAGGCCACCATAAGGTCGGGTTCACACTATGTATGACAGCGGCTTTTCTGTGACACAGACGTGTCACAGAACAGCCGCTGTCAAAGAAGTTTATCACTTGCCTGTACTGCAGTACTTCATTTCTTTTGAATTGGAATGAGGGCACATTCGGGTGCGGCCGCGTTCCAGTTCACCATAACACACAATGGAAAGTGTGGCCAGACCTGCACTTTACATTGTCTGCTCTGCCAGTCTTCGGCGGCCACTATTCAATGAATAGCAGCAGCACAAAACTGACATGTACGTTTTTCCTGTGGTTGCTAGGGATCCCGGCCGGAGCGTATACGATGTGTGCAAATTCCAGCCGGGATTCCACGAAATGCAAAAATGGCAGGGATTCATTTAAAATATACGTTGTGTGAACATAGCCTAAGACTGTATACTGTTAGTCTATTTGGCTGCATTCACACATCCCATAAAATTGTCCATGCTTACAGACAATTTTAGGAAGCATTAAAGTGAATGCAGCCATTCAAACAATCCGTGCCCTGGCCTCCACCGCGATTCACACCACAAAAAAATAGGACATGTCCTAGTTAGAAATGAGAGAACCTGGAGTATGCTCGAGTCCATCCGAACCCGAACTTTCAGCATTTGACTAGCGGTGGCTGCTGAAGTTGGATAAAGCCCTAAGGCTATGTGAAAAACATGAATATAAACATAGGCTGTATCTATGTTCTCCAGACAACCTTAGAGCTTTATCCAAGTTCAGAAGCCCCAGCTAATCAAATACCGAACGTTTGGGTTCGGATGGACTCGAACCCGATGCGCTCATCTCGAGTCCTAGTGCGGACTGCGGCACGGAAGCAATTCCCCCCCCCCCCCCCGGAAGAGAGATTACAGGAGCGCATAATGTGCGCACTGCTAGGGGACCTGTGTCACGATCCTCCTCCGGATCGCGGCATGGATCGTGTGAATGCAGCCTTTACATACTTAGAGATACACAGGATTAGAGATTATTACACTGTCCTCTCAGCAAGTAAATGGTGCTGGATGCTGCACTGATGCATCATGGGATCAATAGATTTGTTAAGGGAAAGAATTTACTTTGAAATCTGAAGGTCATATGACCCTGCTACAGTGAAATGTATGAATGCAACAGAGCTGGATTGGAACAGATGAAACTGCAGGAATAGTGATGGTAAGTGTGTATTATATGGGAAAAACAAACAAAAGTGTATGCGTGTTTACAAATTGCCGACTGCACCTCACTGAAAACCTAAGGGTCTCTGTAGTTACCTTAGAAGCTTGTTACACTGTTCATTATGTTCATAGTTATAGTTTGGTTTAGTCAAATTGCAGTTAGAAATGAGCAAATTTACAGTAATAACGAAGCAAAGCGATTTGCTATGTCTCCAATCAGCCAGCTCCTTTTTAACTCAGTGCTGCTCCTCCCCTAGTGCTGGAAAAGCTGGATCCACTGGGAGAAGTTTCCCAGGACTGGATTCAGCTTTTTCCAAGCACCCGGGGAGATTTAAAAGGCAGCCGGCTGATGAGCGAATTGCAGAGATAAGACAGCAATTCACTTTGTTATTACTGTAAATTTGCTCATCTAGAGGCCCTATTCCACCAACAGATCTGACGACAGATTATCTGCCAAAGATTTGAAGCCAAACCCAGGAACAGACTATAATCAGAGAACAGGTCATAAAGGAAAGACTGGATTTCTCCTCTTTTCAAATCCACTCCTGGGTTTGGCTTTAAATCTTTGGCTTATAATCTGTCGTCAGATCTGTTGGTGGAATAGGGCCTTAACCGCAGTTATATAATATAAAGTTTACAATGTGGTCATTACCGTCATCTAAAACTGGCCATTATAGATAGTAAAGGAAAAAAGTAATAGCGCCAAGTACTGTGCAGTAGTCTGTATACAAAAGCTCCACACTGTCTGCTGTAGTAGGATATAGAAGCAAACCAGCCGTCCCCCTGTGCATCCTCTGCCACCATAACAAAGCTCATCCCATTGGATACAAACAAGCAGACATTATTGTATCTTACACAGATTTATTTTTTTAAAGGGTCTTTTGCTCCCCCCCCCCCCCCCATCTCCTTAAAGGGGTTGTCCGGCGAAAAAAAATTATTCACAGAATAACACACATTACAAAGTTATACAACTTTGTAATGTATGTTATGTCTGTGAATGGCCCCCTTCCCCGTGTTTCCCCCCACCCACGCTAGACCCGGAAGTGTGGTGCATTATACTCACCGCATGTCGTGTCGTCCACGGTCTCCGATCGTCAGCAGTGACGTCTTCTTCGGGAGCTTGGCGGATCTTCCCGAGTGCCGGCCGCCCTCTGCAGCGTCATCCGAAGCTCAGCCGCGATTGGCTGAGCATAACTGTGCTCAGCCAATCGCGGCTGAGCGGCTGATGACGCGGCCACGTCATCAGCTGCTCAGCCGCGATTGGCTGAGCACAGTTATGCTCAGCCAATCGCGGCTGAGCTTCGGATGACGCTGCAGAGGGCGGCCGGCACTCGGGAAGATCCGCCAAGCTCCCGAAGAAGACGTCACTGCTGACGATCGGAGACCGTGGTCGGCACGCGACAGGTAATGTATAGCGCACCACACTTCCGGGTACACGGGTGGGGGTGGTGGGACACGGGGAAGGGGGCCATTCACAGACATAACATACATTACAAAGTTGTATAACTTTGTAATGTGTGTTATTCTGTGAATAATTTTTTTTCGCCGGACAACCCCTTTAAAATGTACAATAAAGCATTAATTCCCTTTTCTGGGTAATAAGACCAACTATAAAATGCAAAATATAAAATAGTTTGAAACAAAAGTAGATTTGATATTATTATAAAAGACTGTACAAAAGAAGCCGAAGGGAGAAAAGAGAAATATACATCTGTACAAAGTCTGGGTTTTTTTTTTTTCAACACTTACAAAAATTACCCCAAATACACTGAATTTCCCTTATACTTTTACCTACTGAGATCTAAAAGCGGGGGGATAAAATTTTATTTGCACATAGGCAGTCCTGCAGCCAGGCCATATTACAGACACAAATATACACCTGTAATATCCCTGGGTGTGGGACCCCTTACTATTTATTAACTGACCTCAAGTTGTTCACATGATTTAACGTGTGCAAGGGCACATATACCTATATGAAGAGGAGAGATGTGTCAATCAGTGTCAGGGCCCACCCCTGTGATTTGGAGCCCTATTTCCAGGCAGGTTCTAGCTATCATTACTCTGAAATGGTAAAACCTTTGTCCTAAAAGGTCCCTGCCAGTGTTTCAAGCGATGTATGACACTAGGTTTCCTTCACATTTCCTCTAGATCTATAATGCTATATGTTTGGATCATGCACTGGAACACTTAAACGCATGTAAAAAAAACAGCTTCTTTTTTTCCAAAAACAGCGCCATCCCTGTTCTCAGGTCATATGAGGTATAACAACTCTATTAAGGTTAAATAGACCTGAACTGCAATGCCGCATATTAACAGAGGACAAGAGTGGTGCTGCTTTTGGAACAAATCAACTATGTTTTTTTTGATCTTCGATAACCCCTTTAAGTTAAATGAGCTTAGAAAAACATGGCTTCTTTCTTCCAGAAACAGCGCCACAGTGGTCCAAGCTTGGTATTACAGCTAAGCCCCATTTACATGAATGTATATCGTTGTTTTTTGAAAGAAATCAGCCATGGTTTTCTCATCTCATATGCATGTAAACAGATACTTCTTCTGGGTAGGTAGACATAACAAATCTATGTAAAAAAAAAAAAAAAGCTAAACTAAAAAAAGTTTAAAAACAACTTTGGAAAAAATAAAAACACTATTGATACAACCTAAAACTAAATATACAGAGAGTGAGTGAATCATCAGGCGGTGCGCTCCGTCCTCAGACATTGCAGAATGTAGATTCAGAGCAGGCACCAGAGCACGGTCAGAGCGGCCACAATGCCATTAAGTATTGCCATGGTGTAGCCCATGTGGAATGAATGGCCCGTCATTCTCCTAGAAGGAAGAAAGAATAGCATATTAGACAAGGGTAGCCGGGGAGTGTGCGGCACAGAATAAAGGGTCACAGAGACACAACCAGAATAGGAAACAGCAAAACCGCAAGCTACAAAACCTGCCACACAGGGAACAAATTTTGAGCCTCAAAGAAAAATAAAATTGTAATAATATAATTTTATATATAATAAATAAATAAATAAATATATATATATATATATATATATATATAAAAATTTTTAATTTTGTTTTAGAGACCATTTTTTGAAGCTTTTTTGCTTGCAACTTTTAAGTATTTTACAGGTTTGAGCACAACAAAAACATCACAATTATGCCGAAAGAAAATACATAATATGATAAAAAATGTCTGTAAAATAGGCGTATTTTGAAATGACTTAACCCTTTAGTCCTAAGTGGGAGCTGAGCAGCAGGTTTCCTTTGGGAAATTGGATGTTTTTTCCCCAAGTGGCTGCAGTGAAGAAGCAGGAAGAAGAGACAACAGCCAGGTAGGGGCACTACCCTCCCTGCCCCTAAGACTCCTCTCAGGCCTTATTTCCACTTTCCATGCACAGTTTGCTACAGAATGGATTATCAGAACTCCTGGCATCATGTATCATTATGCTTAAACCGTACATAGTCCTGTACCGGCAGCGCCCGGCTGTGTCTGTACAGCACTGCAAAGATTTACACTGTTTCAGAGCTCCCAACATCAAAGGCCTAAAGAGGTTTCTATGCTTAGAAAAACGCTTTCATCCAGAAACAGCGTCTCTCCCGTCCTCCCGGGTGTGGTGTTTGTAGATCAGTTCAAGTTAATTTAACACTAAACTGTAATACCTGCAACACTACAACTCCCAGCATGCTGAACGCTTGGAACCGTGTTCCAGAATTCCTTTAAATCCCTTAATACCATGTTCTCAAACCTGCGGCTCCAAAACTGTAGCAAAACTACAACCCCCAGCATCCATTGACGGCCACAAGAAGTGGCAGAGTGATTGGTTATGGAAGCATTACTCAAATAGATTATTTTAGTGAACCTGCAGGATGTGAACTGGTGGAATATCGGATTTTCTCAAGTACTGGAACATTTATAATATTATTAGTACTGATAATAACAACAACAATAATAACAAATATAATAATAACAATAATAATAACAAAATAATAACAATGTTACTAACAATAACGATAATTTTAATAATTTGGGCTATCTACAGTAATCATAAAAAAAAAAAGTGCAAAGAAACAAAAGTAAACATATCACAGACCAAACATTTAAACTTTCCTCTAAGAGCCGACACTACAGGAGATATTTTAATCGCTTTGAAATGAATCTGGAAAACAAATTAAGAATAAATGTTCCCACAGCTCACAGTGTGTACGGGAGCTTACTGCCATGAACGTTTTGATATACTGCCCAGACAGTTTCATGTTCGGTTTGTGTTTAATCGACCTCCCAGCGGTCGCCTTTATGCGGCGTCCAGACTGCCGTCACCAGCGGCTCCAACCTCTCCGTAAGAGAGGAGCGCGGTGTATACAGCTTCCTGCTATATAATAACACAGCTCATCAAACTAACTTCTCACTTTTTTTGTGTGTGAATTTTTTTCTTTTATTCCTACAAATCACAACGCCCACAGAAGAGTCCTGCGGTGACTTTCCTGACACTGACAAGAAGCGAATACTTAGTCACCATCTATAGAGGTAACCGTTCTGGAGCATACAGTACTTTCTGATAACTCTGCTGTTCCTGTTATTCCTCCTGGAAGTACAGGGGGTCAATATTCTTCCTGTCCATGGAGGGCGTCCCCACTGATCTGACTGTGTCCATAATGGCAGGCATATGTTTTATTTTTCTTGGTGAATGGTAACGCCCAGTTGTCAATTTATACATTTCAAGGAAGAGTAACAAAGGGACACAAGAAAGCATGTGACTACCAAGACAGATATGTCTGGAGAACTGAGGGATATTTTTTACAGGGTACCCGTCATTAAAATAATACAGACCCCCAATGATTAGGAGACCCTCTGTCAATTATCTCTGCCCAGGATGCCCCTCTTGTTCAGGCTCCTAATCGGGGGGGGGTGTCTCATCCGTGATCAAATACCTCTGGACAGGTTATCAATATCAGATTGGTGGGGTGCTGACACCCCAATAATCATTTGTTTACCAGAGCCCACATATACAGAGAATAGTGCCAGAAACAGACAGCTTCCACCTCTGGGTAATACCCCCAACCACACTGATCTGACATTGATGGACAATCCTGAGGATAGGTCATCATTAAATTTAGCCATTACATACACATAAATAAAAGTTGTATGGATTAGGAGATTTTAGATCCATAAAAAGCCATGACATCTAAGTCTTCAGCTCCTCTCATACACATACACTTCGGTTCAGTCTGAATGTGTTCTGGAAGTGAGAGAGGAAAAAACACTGCTGTGGATAGTCAGAAGCTCCTATATACATAAGAGGGTTCTGTCATGTATCTAATGTGTATGGGCAGCTTTAGTCAGGATCAGCTAACAATGTAACATGCATGGTTGCCTCTAGGCTATTGACCATGTGGATTTGGAAGCACGCTCAGCCGAGAAGCAGACACTACGGGTCACAATGAAACGGACTGGTTTGGATTTACTTTACATTGTTTTTATTTGCTTTAAATCACGGATGCCCGAGGTGCCTTCCCGAGTGTTGTTTCCAGGCTGAATATTTATATTTTATCTGTATATAGACAATTTATTATTTAAACCCCACATAACATAAAGCAAACGTCCCCCAGGGAACCTCAGTCTTATCTCCCGTACATTATAATGGAGTGTGTTGCCGCCTGTCCGCCCTCCTCCCCTTTTATCTTCCTTCAACAAAGAACATGGCATACAGAGAGGAAAATCACATTATACCCGCACACCTAAACATGGATGCCTGGAGGCCGTATAGAATAGAGATGACAGTACCTGACGCCAGTGAGGAGGTAAGTAAATGGGCATTTTTTTTTTTTTTAATTATAAAGAGTATTGCTACCTGGATTTCCCTTTAAATGGTTGCTGTCATTTCAAACAGCTTCTCCCCACGCCATAGTCTAAGTGATACCAAACATTTCTGTAAATCACTTCATTTACCAAAATAAGATGGGCAAAACTACAATAAGTTCAGGTTAAAGGTTTTTCAAACTTACTGTAGTTTCATTTATCTCTATTTCTTAACCTAGAAAAAAAAAAGCACTCTTGGCAAGTCTTGGCCACTAGGTGTCTCACTTCTCTACAATCTGCTGTCCACTGCCTGTAGTTAGGGGAAATATGTCTCTAATAACAAAGAGACCAAGATGGAACACAGAAAGTAGGGTTGGAGCTTAGCTATTGCCATGTATAGTGTTGAAGGCCTGGACTGGGTACATGTATCCTGACCCTATCTGCCTCCTCTCAAGGGTCCAAGCTGTGTCTGAAATCTAACACTAATGGGAGTTCTCCAGGACTAGAAATAACACAGCTACTTTCTTGCAAATATGTGACACCCCTGTGCTCATGTTGTGTGTGGTATTACAATTCATCTCTATTCGCTTCCATAGAACTGAGCTGCAAAATAAATTCACACCTAAACTGAGGACAGGAGCAAAAACTAAGAATTGGTCTGAGAGACGACAGATTATTACTGTAGCTGTATGTGTGCAGTAACTAAAACAAGTAAATGCCGAAGCCTTCAGGGGCTCACTCACAGGTACAGCATCACATCAACATTTATTGTTCTATCAGCCATCATAGAAGCCCTGCGGCTGAGCTGCACTCTCCACCATACAAAGCAGCTGCTACATAAAGTCTCTACACAAATTAGGAAGATGAAAAAAAAAAAAGGAGAAAACTAATAAAACACAGAATGACGGACTATAAACCATGAATTACACAGCGGCAAACATCCAGAGAACAAGGCAGACATGGCTTATCCAAGAACACCATCTACTGCCCAATCCTAGGGATGCAATGATAGGAGCGGCTATTGAGGTTTATGGGCTTGGTTCACACAGGTAAAGTATATAAGCAAATAATATATAGAGCAGCCTCAAACTTATCACCAAGCAGCCATTGTTTTCCTATGATAACAAAATGGGGGAAAATGTAGGGGTCCAAACAAAAGAGGGGGGGCAGCAGCTATTCCACCCTTTTTTGGTGCAAATAACACAATGACTGTATTCTGCAGCTCACGATTACAGCAATATCAAAGTTACATAGTTTGTTTTTTACTTTTGAACAATACAATTTTTTTTTTCCCTCACCATATTCTGAAACCCAGAATATCGACATGAAATGCTGTGACTGTGCAGTGTGTTCATTTTTACTTTTTAAGGTAACAACAGACGCAGCAGCGTCTGTATAGTTTTCTTTTTTCCCCAATAATAAAGGGGTTTTATTATTATTATTTTTTTTTTTACCTACAATCTATTTTGAACTTTAACTTTTCTTTACTCCAAGTAGAGGACTTGGCCATGAGATCCTAGCATTGCTACTACTGTACTGCATTTGCAACAGCTGGAGGGCGGCGAGTGTGACACTCCTGTCCTAAGCCATCACATTATAGAAAGGGGTTAAAAGCTACATCAACATTATGGACATAGCTTTACAATCAATTGAGGGAACTCTGCCAATAAACTTTGGAACCCAAGAAAATATTACTGTACAGAAAGAGTAGCAGATCTTGGCAACAAACTTCCAGCAGATGTGGTTTATAAATCTGCAAACCTAATGCAAACCTACCTGGGATAAACATGTATCTATCCTAACGTAACAGGAAAGGAAATATAAGGGCGGACTAGATGGACCAGGTGACCTTTTTCTACAAGCAAATCCCCAGCAGAAGCCGTGTGTGCACTCACCAGAGATGAGTCCAACGCCCATAGAGAATGACTGTTCCAGTCATTCTCTAAGGGCGCCAACTTATCTCTGGTGAGTGCGCACACGGCTTCCGACAGGGATTTCTCGGCGGCAGGACGGGGTCCGGAACTTCGAGAGGAGGATAAGTATAAGGGGCTCCACCGGGGGGGGATCAGGCGGGCTTCACCCCGGCAGCCGGGGTGACAGATCCCCTTTAAACGTCACTGTCTGCACTACAGACCTCCATGTTTATGAGCAAACAAAGTGGTTTTCATCACAAGCAAGTAACTATAAACCAGATATAGTATTCAGAACAGTGAAAGGTTTCCAGTAGAGTGGAGCAAACCACGAGCATGTTCGCCATTGAATGCCGCCCTAGGGAGTCCTGGAAAACATGGAAATAACCTATGGCTGTATACATGTTTTCTAGGCAGCCTTAGGGCTGCATCCAACTTCTTCACCCACCGGTAATCAAATGGCACATGGTCAGGTTTGGACGAACCCAAGTGTACGTGAGGTTCGTTCATCTCTGGTTTCCAGTAGATACTGACTTTTTAAGTGTCTTTTTCCCCATCATCCCATGTAATCTAATAGAATATCACAGCTATTGTCACCAATGAGAGAAAAGAATGCTGGCCAGATTTAGGATTGTATTGCTGTTTGCAAATGAACATTCAATAACCTCATAAGATCACCATACAGAGATTCCTATTGAGTTGTTTGTACTTTAATTGTCAGTGTTACATTAGCATTCTTGCAAAAGTTTTCTGAAAAAAATTGACTAGCGGCTGGAACCGGTTACATTGCTCCTGTTGCGCTGCAACCAATCCCTGACCTGCAGAAACGTACGTCATGTGACCACTGAGGAAAGTGATTGGCTGCAGCATCACAAGGACAACGTACATAGTACAATCACAGGAGCCTCGTCAGGGAACACTACAGCAGTGACACCAAAATGATGTAAGAAAGGATTTCAGTCAATTTTTACATAATCTCAGAAATCCCCTTTAAGAAATGTAAACTTACTTGAATCGTGCCGGGGACAGTGGCGTGGGTGGAAACATTCCCGGCTCAAATGAGTCAAAATAAGTCACCGTCCAGGAAAAACTGCAGCAGGAAAGGCCGGCAATGAGCGACAGGACTAGAAGGGTCCAGAACCCTAAACATGGGGAGAAAAGAAATAAAAAAATAGCATAAAAATGACAATTAACATTGTATGTAACATGCAGTAAAACACCAATAACTAGAGAAACCATCTGCGATAAACATCCTGCAAATAAGAGGGGGGGGGGGACTCCTCCTATTAAAGGGGAACTATCAGCAGGTTACACAAATCTAGCCTACTGATATATCCCTATTGCACAGGAGATGCCAAGGAGGAAGGTGTGTCTTGATCCGTTTGGCACTACGGGGGGGGGTCCTAACGGGTGCAGCAATGCTCCCAACGGTCTCACCGCACCATGGAGCAAATTACTAATTGCACCAAAACTGCCCAAAGGATGAAGGTAAGACACATACCCGCCTCCTTGGCGTCTCCCGTGCAGTAGGGACATATCAGTAAGCTAGATTTGCCTAACATGCTGATAGTTCCCCTTTAAAAAGGGCAAAGAGCTGCATTTGCCCCTCTCTGCTATGGTGAGTGACAACGTATGCTTTACCCTACATCGGGTGTAGACAGACGCAACTGGATGCTGGGGAGGACAGCTGCCAAATAAGTCCTCCGAATCCTAGTGACTATTGTCCGTAAGATCCTCGCACAACACTCTGAGTGTCCAATGACTCCTTCAGCAGCCGCCTTTCTCTAAATTCAGCAGCATCTCTCCACTTAAATGGGTTATTCCAACATCTAACACTATCCCCTATCCATAGGATAGGAAATAACTAGCTGATCGGTGGGGATACAACCACTGGAACGGCCGCTAATCACAGGAATGGTGAATAGAGAGGCAGCATGCATGCTTAGAAGCCCATTCACTGCCTATGGGACTTCGGATGATAGCTCAGAAACATTTGGAAGTCCCATAGAGAATGAATGGAGCAGTGGCAGAGCACACTTTTAGGGTACTATTTGTCTCAGGATCAGTCTATTCCGACTGCTGGGACCAATAGTCAAACCCTACCGATCGGCTTGTTATCCCCTATCCTGTGGATAAGGGATAATGTTTGCAAATGGCAATACCGCTTTAGGCTATGTTCACACAACATAAGTTCTGTGGGAATCACGGAACTTATGTAGTGCTGCCTTCTGATGGAACACAGGGTATGCACTCTGGCCGGGATCTCTTGCAGCGCCGTAGAAAACTGACATGTCAGTTTTCTGCGGCCGCCATTCAGTGAATAGCGGCCGCAGAAAACCCTGTCAGTGCACACTGTGGAGCGTGCGTCTCTGGCCGCTCGCTCCATAGTGTGCAGTGTGGAGTTCCGATGCGCCTCAGAACTCTGCAGCGCTAAAGATCATCCGGACGGTACTGCCGGGTCACGGACAGCCGGTCTCATACGTAGTGTGAACATAGCCTTAAAGTGCACGGCTTTCTCTAAATGTCATATCTTCATAGTTCTGCAGCTCTGGTTTCAAAACGGACTATTCCATTCAGGATTCTGGCAAACCTGGATGTCAGTCTGTATAGGATCCGTGCTACAGATATATCAGTCATCCTGGGATCAGATAAGACACGTCTAATATATTACATGTCCCTGAAGATATACTCAACTTACCAAGGTGACTAGTTTTTACACCATCTTCATTCACTTTTCCAGACTGCATATCTAAAGAAGAAGAGGGAGGAGACATTATATTATATGAGTCCTGCTTCTTATATAACACATTGACATCATTCCATGTCAGGAGCCATATGCAACAACCTCATCTTCTCAATGAGCTTATCAATAGATAATGCGAATGGACAGATGGGGAACCACAGACTGGGGAATATTCCGGTCCAGGCTTTCAAAAACGTTCGCTTTCTTCTAGATACACCACCGTTGTTGGGTGTGGGGTTGCAGCTCAGTTCCATTAAAGTGTATGAAGCTGATGGTAATACCACACATAACCTGAGGACAGGGGTGGCGCTGTTTTTGCATTGAAGCTCATGGCAGTGCGGTCATCTTCCAGCTGGTCCTCCTGAACACCCAGACACTGACCAGTAATAACTTTTCTCATGTCTCTGTGACATGTTAAAAGATTTTTCTAACGACAGGTATACATTAACCCTTGAAGTACTTTAGATTCCCTATATATATAGATTACAGTGTGTATATATGTTACTGATCACACCCCTCTCATAGCAGAAGGCTCAGAACAATAAGAGAGGTAGACACATGTTCTTATATTGTACATTACCTTGCACCACGATATATAAAACGAATAGGAGGACAGCGAGGATGCTGACAACCACCAAGCAGCAGACCATGGACAGCAGCCTGGCCGGCCATCTCTTGCCTCTTTTAGAGGTCACCACTTGCGTCCTGACTGTGCCATTCAGTCCGGTCTCTTCTGTTTCTGGATACACGGAGTTGAGGCTATTTGTTTTGGAGGCAGAAGCCTCAAATAAGTCACTTTCCAAGTTTCTCACCACCTCATCTTCCTGTGATTCGCTCTGCACCGTTCGGCCCAGAACACTAGAAGTTGTGACTGAGGCGGAAACAACAGGACGGCGGCTGCTGTTCCTTAACCTCCTGGCACTGGCGACGTAAGAGGCATCCATCCAGGGACCTAGAAACACAGAAGAGCTGTCAGTGACATCACACGTGACGCATTTAGTACATATCAGCAGCAGCATGGAGGCCATTATAGAGCAGTACACTCATAGAACTAGAAGCAGCATGGAGGACATTATAGAGCAGTACACCCATAGAACTATAGGCAGCATGGAGGCCATTATAGAGCAGTACACTCATAGAACTAGAAGCAGCATGGAGGCCATTATAAAGCAGTACACTCAAAACTAGAAGCAGCATGGAGGCCATTATAGAGCAGTACACTCAAAACTAGAAGCAGCATGGAGGCCATTATAGAGCAGTACACTCAAAACTAGAAGCAGCATGGAGGCCATTATAAAGCAGTATACTCATAGAACTAGAAGCAGCATGGAGGACATTATAGAGCAGTACACCCATAGAACTAGAGGCAGCATGGAGGCCATTATAGAGCAGTACACTCATAGAACTAGAAACAGCATGGAGGCCATTATAAAGCAGTACACTCAAAACTAGAAGCAGCATGGAGGCCATTATAGAGCAGTACACTCATAGAACTAGAGGCAGCATGGAGGCCATTATAGAGCAGTACACTCATAGAACTAGAAACAGCATGGAGGACATTATAGAGCAGTACACCCATAGAACTAGAGGCAGCATGGAGGACATTATAGAGCAGTACACCCATAGAACTAGAGGCAGCATGGAGGCCATTATAGAGCAGTACACTCAAAACTAGAAGCAGCATGGAGGCCATTATAGAGCAGTACACTCAAAACTAGAAGCAGCATGGAGGCCATTATAGAGCAGTACACTCATAGAACTAGAAGCAGCATGGAGGACATTATCCCCTTGCCGCATTTGGACGTACCGGCACGTCCAAATCTGCATGTAGTTCCTGCAGATGGACGTGCCGATACGTCCACGGGATGACAGGGGCGCAGGAGCTGCACTCCTGTCATCCCCGGCGGGGCCCGGCTGTCAGTGATAGCCGGGCACCCGCCGCAACTGCCGAGATCCGGGCCGAGCCCGGATCCCGGCAGTTAACCCCTTACTGACCGCCGATACGGCGGTCACTAATGGGCCGGCGCTGCAGTGCTTTTCATCTCCCCCCACCGTGGGGGGAGATGAAATAGGTGATTCAGACCCCAGATCAGCCCCCCCCCCCAGTAGCCAGTCACTAACCCCCCTCCCCCGGCGGCCATCGGATCCAAGATGGCCGCCGCCATCGCTGTGAACAGAGTATATCTGTTCACAGCGATGGAAATGTAAAAATGAATTAAAACCCCATGCTCTCCGCCACCGGAGATAGGGGAGACCATGGGGCAGCGATCGGGGACCCCCCTGTGGGGTCCCGGAACAGGCGATCGCCTGTTCCCAATGCAGGGATGCACTTTTTATCCCCTGTCACCATGAATGATTGGTGACAGGGGATAAAAAGTGTCAGTGTCCGTCCCCCAAGTCACCCCCCCCCCCCAGTCATCCCCCGTCCCCCCGTCACCCCCCCCCCCTACCCCTTATACGTTGCCTGATCCTGGAGCTCCTTCCTCTTCGGTGTCCTGGCTGGTTATGAAGTGCGCATGCGCTACATAACCAGCCAACTCTGAAAATTTAAGGTGACAGAGACCAATTTGGTCTCTGTCAGTGAACTATGATTACTGTGATAGAAAATATCACAGTAATCATAGTAATACAGTGAAAATGAATGTGTAAAGTACAAAAAGTGACAAACACACAAAAAAATAAAACACACACTTTTTATTATAGTAATAATTGCAGTTTACTCCCAAATTACCCCTAACCCCCCCAGATTACCCGTAACCCCCCCCAGGTTGTCCGTAATCACGTCAGATTGCACATAACCCCCCAGATTACACGTAACCACCGCACATTGCCTGTAACCACCGCACGTTGCCCGTAACCAACCCCACGTTGCCCGTAACCACCGCACGTTGCCCGTGACCCCCTCCAGATTGTCCGTAATCACCCCAAATTACATGTACCCACCCCAGATTACCTATAAGCACTTCAGTTTATCCGTAACAATGCCAGATTGTCTGTAACCCCCCCCAGGTTGCCGTAATCATGCAAGATTACATGTAACCCCCCAGATTGCACGCAACCACCGCAGGTCGCCTCTGACCACCGCACCTTGCCACTGACCACTCCAAATTGCCAATGACCCCCTCCAGATTGCCCGTAACCACGCCAGATTACAGGTACCCACCTCAGATTACCTATGAGCACTTCAGTTTATCCGTAACCACCCCAGATTGTCCGTAACCACCCCAGATTGTCCGTAACCACTCCAGATTGCCCGTAACCACCCCACGTTGCCTGTAACCACCTCATGTTTACCGTAACCACAGTAGGTTGCCTGTAACCACCCTAGATTGCCTGTAACCACCCCAGGTTGCCTGTAACCACAGCAGGTTGTCCGTATCCACGCCACGTTGCCTGTAACCACCCCAGGTTGCCTGTAAACACCCCAGGTTGCCCGTAACCTCCCCAGGTTGTCTGTAACCACAGCAGGTTGTCCGTATGCACCCCACGTTGCCCGTAACCACCCCAGGTTCACCGTAAACCACCCCAGTTTGTCCGTATTCACCCCCCCCAGATTACCCGTAACCACCCCATGTTCACCGTAACCACCCAAGGTTGTCCATATCCACCCCAGATTACCCGGAACCACCCCAGGCTGTCCGTAACCACCCCAACGTTACCTGTAATCTCATTTTCTTTATTGTATTTTAGTAACTGCGCTATTCTAATAACTATTACTAGCTGCAGTTTTGCTCCAGCAAATTGGCGCTCCTTCCCTTCTGAGCCCCGCTGTGTGCCCATACAGTGGTTTATACCCACATATGGGGTTCTATGCAGTTTAAGCTGTGAATCAAGATCTAAGGGTCACAGTAAATGTGTGCACTCTTTCTTTGCTTTTGACTCTCTCTCTTATATCTCCCCATCTCCATAGACTTGTATGGGCAGAATATAACCTGATCCCTCAACAAATTGTCTGTTTTGTGAATTATATAAATGACAGTGTACACTTCTGACATGTAAAACGTTCTGATTGGTCTAGGTCCGTGTTTGCTAACAAGAGTGATGGGAAGAGCACAGCTGAGCACTTCACTCTCCAGTTAAAGGAGTTGTCAATACATGCTATCCCTCCTGATGAAATAAGAGTACAGGGAATGCAACTGCATGCTGGGCGGCGAGGTTGCCAAGGTAACCCACATAACTCATGAACACTCACAGCCCTCTAACTCTTGCAAAACTACAATTCCCATCATGCCTGGTCAGCCAGGCATCATCTGTCGCAACTGCTAAAATTTAACCTCCAGCTCTAAAAATTATATCTGCATTATAATTTTTTTTTTTTATTTAGTTTTAGACATATGTCTGGGGAAAAAAAAAAGTCTTCTTAAATGTTTATATTTCTTTTTATTCCACAATTCCTAGGGATTATTTTATTGCATTCCTCCGCAAAGAACCTGTTTTCGGTTAACCTACTGACGGCGCATGCGCAGTGCGACCACACGCACAACCTTGGGGCACGGGAATCCTTCCGCCAGTCAGCCGCTGAGCGGGAGATAGTCATGTATCATTCCTACTGGAGCGGCCGCTTCCCGGCTCTCATTGTCAGTAAATAGAAGTAACGTTCTACAATATGGTCGCCTGGTTTTACGCTTTCAAAGTTTCTAGTTACGGAAAGCCAACCCGAGTCTTTGAGTTAGTGGCCTGCCTTATGAGGTAGTAGGTTGTGAGGTAATGTAGGTCGCCATTAGTGACCAGCAGAAAGGACAATGTAGTCGATACCTTAGAACTCGCTCCCGGGTAGTAGCAGAGCTGTGACCGCTCATATAAACTCCCGCTCCTGAAGCCAAGCCGCGTACACCCCCGTCATGCACACATATCATCCAATCAGCGAGCGCTTCTTAGTCGAGCTGAGCAACAGTAGCTCTGATTGGCTAAGACGCAAACTCGCCCTCTACGCCCCTCCCCTATCAGTGCGGCCGTAACTACGTCACTCAACGTTGCCTCTGTGCCGGGGACCAATACGGTTTTCCCTTGCTGGGAGGCGGCAGGGGCCGGAGAGGAGACATCATGGTGAGTGAGGCTGTGTGTGTATCCCTTGTGTTAGGCCCGGAGGCTCTAATGGTGGAATTCACCATCATTGTGTGGTGTACAGAACGTGGTGTGGATTGTGGCCTAAGCCATGCTGCGTTACCGCAGCCACTGGTGTATGGTTTGTAGGACTACAAGTCTCAGCATTGTGTTCTGATAGACTGATATGTGTGGCTGGGGAGCTGCAATAGAAGAGACTGAAGAGTCTGTGTGATCTCTGTAGGGGGAGAAGTTCTGTAACTTTCTCCTGTACTTTGTGTGGTGTTTGCTGTCAGTGAATGGAAGCTTTCTCCTATATAGAGCTCAGGCAGTGTTCACACACATGGGATTTCATCTGTTTTAGTAGATTTACATACACAAAGCCATAAAAAGCTCTGCAATCCAGAGCCTTGTTACATTGTATCCACTCTAGATACATTCCACACTGTTCTGCTACAATGTATCAGCCTGGAGTGCTGGCTATGGAAGCCCCAGGCAGGGGAAGGGAACCTTGGCTCTCCAGCTGTTGCAAAACTACAACTCCCATCATGCCTGGACAGCCAAAGCGTTAGCTTTGGCTGTCCAGGCATGATGGGAGTTGTAGTTTTGCAACAGCTGGAGAGCCAAGGTTCCCTTCCCCTGCTTTAGGGTATAGTTCACACTGGCTGTGTAAGATCTGCACATGTTTTCCGGCTCTGGTTGTTCTGCAGGGGAGGGGTATATGTTTGGTAGCTGGGGACCCCCACTGATCAGTAGGATGGTGTCCCAGGACCCCCACTTTACCTAATTCTTGTTACTCCAGACCAGGGTGAGGAGGAGTCTGAATGGAGACGGGGTTCGGGATGTGACCTGCCATTCACGTATTGTCTATGGGACTGATGGTGGTAGTAGTTTAGTGCTTGGCCTATCTGCCAGACTCGTAGATATTGAATAGAAAGTGACTACATTTGTACTTCAGATTCCGTTGAGAATGTGGGACTTCATTGGACATTAAAGTGGTTATCCAGCGCTACAAAAACATGGCCACTTTCCCCCCTACTGTTGTCTCCAGTTCAGGTGCGGTTTGAAATTAAACTCCATTTACTTCAATGGAACTGAGCTTCACAACCCCACCCAAACTGGAGACAACAGTAGGGGGAAAGTGGCCATGTTTTTGTAGCGCTGGATAACCCCTTTAACCTCTTAGGGCCCTATTCCAACGGACGATTATCATTCGCATAATCATTAACGATCTCAAACGACCGCTATTGCGAAAGACCTGAAAAAGTTCACTCATTTCCATGGAACGATAATCGTTACTTATGATCGTATTTGCGATCGTTTTTTCGTCGCTCTTTCTTCGCTATTGTGTTCGTATCTACTGCAAACGACCGAACGATGTCTTATTCAATGCGAACATTTTGCCAACGAGCAACGATAAAAATAGGTCCAGGTTTTATAAAGCGATCAACGATTTCTCGTTCGGTCGTTAATCGTTAACTGCATTTCAACCGAACGATTATCGTTTAGATTTGAACGATTTTACGATAATCTGAACGATAATCGTCCGGTGGAATAGGGGCCTTATTCTCTTATCTTCTTAATAAGGACTTAATATTTATTTTAGTGTGTGTATATATATATATATATATATATAATCTCATAATTATAACTCTGTCTCTCATAGTAACAAAGAACATTTAATATTAGGAGTTTAAAGGGGTACTCCAGCAAAAATCTTTTTCTTTCAAATCAACTGGTTTCAAAAAGTTATATAGATTTGTAAATTACTTTTATTTAAAAATCTTGAGGGTTACCATACTTATCAGCTGCTGTATGTCCTGCAGGAAGTGGTGTATTCTCTCCAGTCTGACACAGTGCTCACTGCTGCCACCACTGTCCATGTCCCCATAGAAAACCTCTCCTACTCTGCACAGTTCCTGACATGGACAGAGGTGGCAGCAGAGAGCACTGTGTCAGACTGGAGAGAATACACCACTTCCTGCAGGACGTACAGCAGCTGATAAGTACGGGAAGACTTGAGATTTCAAAATAGAAGTAAATTGCAAATCTATATAACTTTCTGAAACCAGTTGATTTGAAAGAAAAAGTGTTACTTTTAGAGGTGAATGAACTTACAGTAACGGTAGCTTCACAAGTACCGTATTGCAGCGAATTTTCTGCGGCCAATCCTCAGAAGATTTGACTAAATGAATGAACACAGCATCAAATCTACACCATCCAATCTGCTGCGGATCCGCAGCAAAATATCCGCTGCGGTGCGGTACGTGTGAAGCTACCCTAAGGCCTCATTCATGTGTCCATAGTGCAGCCCATAATTGCGCCTTGCACTACGAATGTGCATCACTAAGGCTCCGTGCTTCACACCACTACATAGAAAATAGATGTGTGAATAGGGGGCAGTGGGATTCAATTGCTCCCGTTCACATTTGCGCAAACCCGAACTTACTGTAAGTTTACTCACCTCTGTTACTATAATTAAAATTTTAAAAAGTCAAAAGTTTTGATCTGTGGGGGTGCTGTGACCCCTACCGATCACTGAAATATCTGCTTGCACACTGGACATGGCCTCAGACTTTCTTTAGCCTGTGCTCAGTGAGAGCAGGGAGAAGTGGGGCTTATAAAGCTTCCCACCTGAAACATAGAAGATTGTAGGCTGGAAAAGCCTCCCTGGTCCATCTAGTCCACACTTATATTATTTCCCTTCTTATTATCTTAGGATAGATATATGTTTATCCCAGGCAGGCTTACATTCACTTTCCATAGATTTACCACCTCTGCTGGAAGTTTGTCCCAAGCAGCTACTACTATTTCAGTAAAGTATTATATTTTTGCATTGCTTCTGATGTACCCCCCCCCCCCCCCCAATAACCTCAGCTTGTGACCTCTTGTACTTGAATTCACTTCATTCCCTCTTGAACCTTATTTAGCCCTTTAACATATATAAAGGTTTTCAGCATGTCCCCCCTTCCTCCAGACTATACAGATTAGGCCGCATTCACACTACGTAAGTCCGCAGAAATTGTGATTTCTGCAGTACTTGTGTAGTGCTGCAGGCTGAGGTAATCCTGGCTGGAGTGTATGATCCCTAGCGGCGCTGTAGAAAACTGACATGTCAGTTTTCTGTGGCCGCTTTTCAGTGAATAGTGGCCGCAGAAAACCCTGTCAGTGCTCACTATGGAGCGAGCGGCTCCGTCCGTACGCTTCATAGTGTACTGTGGGGAGTTCTGATGCGAGTGCGCACAGATGCGCCCTCACCACAACTCAGCGGCGCTAAAGATCATCCGGCTGGTACTGATCTTTTCCGAGACTGGCCGTTCCGTGACATGCATTCCACGTCTGTGTTCCGTGCAGAACACTGAACGTGTGAATGCAGCCGGGGGCTGCGTTCACACTACGTATATTTCAGTCAGTATTGTGGTCCTGATATTGCAACCAAAACCAGGAGTGGATTAAAAACACAGAAAGGCTCTGTTCACACAATGGTGAAATTGAGTGGATGGCCGCCATATAACAGGAAATAACGGCCATTATTTCAATATAACGGCCGTTGTTTTAAAATAACAGCAAATATTTGCCATTAAATGGCGGCCATCCACTCAATTTCACCATTGTGTGAACAGATCCTTTCTGTGTTTTTAATCCACTCCTGGTTTTGGTTGCAATACTGACTGAAATGTACATATACTGACTGAAATATATGTAGTGTGAACGCAGCCTTAAGCTGGGTTCACACACAGTATTTTTGCTCAGTATCGTGGTCCTCATATTGCAACCAAAACCAGGAGTGGAGTGAAAACACAGATGCTCACACACTGTTGAAATTTAGTGGATGGCCGTCATTTTATGACAAGTAATGGCTGTTATTTCAAAACAACGCCAGTTATTTGCCATTAAATGACGGCCATCCACTAAATTTCAACAGTGTGTGAGCATCTGTGTTTTCAATCCACTCCTGGTTTTGGTTGCAATACTGAGCAAAAATACTCTGTGTGAACATAGCCTTACATCCCTATATATACAGCCCAGTATATATATATATATATATATATATATATATATATATATATATACAGCCCAGCATGCGAATAAATATATATATTTATATACACAGCCCAGCAAACGTGTGTGTGTATATATAATATAATATATATATATATATATATATATATATATATATAGCCCAGCATACGAAAATATATATACAGCCCACCATAGGATTTTATATATATATATATATATATATATATATACACACACAGCGCAGCATACGATTATATATACAGCCCAGCATATATATATATATATATATATATATATATATATATATATATATATATATATATATATATATATTAGTTTTAGCAGGCTCAGCCCATGGACCCCACACTTAGACATAAAGTTTTTTGCTTTAGTTAAAGGGGTTGTCCGGCGATAAAAAATTATTCACAGAATAACACACATTACAAAGTTATACAACTTTGTAATGTATGTTATGTCTGTGAATGGCCCCCTTCCCCGTGTCCCACCACCCCCACCCGTGTACCCGGAAGTGTGGTGCGCTATACATTACCTGTCACGTGCCGACCACGGTCTCCGATCCTCAGCAGTGACGTCTTCTTCGGGAGGCCAGCGGATCTTCCCGAGTGCCGGCCGCCCTCTGCAGCGTCATCCGAAGCTCAGCCGCGATTGGCTGAGCATAACTGTGCTCAGCCAATCGCGGCTGAGCAGCTGATGACGTGGCCGCATCATCAGCCGCGATTGGCTGAGCACAGTTATGCTCAGCCAATCGCGGCTGAGCTTCGGATGACGCTGCAGAGGGCGGCCGGCACTTGGGAAGATCCGCTGGCCTCCCGAAGAAGACGTCACTGCTGAGGATCGGAGACCGTGGACGACACGAGATGCGGTGAGTATAATGCACCACACTTCCGGGTCTAGCGTGGGTGGGGGGGAAACACGGGGAAGGGGGCCATTCACAGACATAACATACATTACAAAGTTGTATAACTTTGTAATGTGTGTTATTCTGTGAATATTTTTTTATCGCCGGACAACCCCTTTAAGACTTTGTTGTTCTTTGCCCTCCTGTATGTTGTGTAATATCACTGATACAATTGTTACCTTCTTCTTTATTGTGAAAATAAAGTAGCAGTTACTAACAGGATTGTATTAGTATTCAGTCTGATAAATTCCATCTTCATAGGATCCCTTGCTGAGTTTGTGTGGGATGATCCCTAAGTGCCTATACATAGTGGGGCTTTGATCAGTGCAATTGTATTACAGCACCGGTGTCAAACATGCAACCCTTCATATGTTGCAAAACTACAATTCCCTAACTAAAGCTTTGGCCGTCCAGGTGTAATGGGAATACTAGTTTTGCAACAGCTAGCGGTCCGCCAGTATGATGCCCCTGGGCACCTATCACCTGCGAAACTAAGAGAGAAGACCCTCCAAAGGGGTTGTCCTGTGGGGGGAGGGAGCAATTTCCTTGGCTGGTCATGTCCTGAAAATAATGTTATACTCACCCTTCCCGCTACCCAGTTGATGCAGTCGCAACAGCTCCTTCTTTATAGTATATTATGGAGCTGTAGACTTTCATTCAAGTGTTCTTTGTTACGGGGATCTGTGATCTAATAATTAAGGATCAACAATGAAATCTTCAAAGTAATCTGCGGTGATCATCATCTGTTGTATACAGAACACAGCTATAAGCTCAGTGTGTGCATATATGTCACTGTAAGCAGCTTCTCCATTGAGTGTACAGAAATTGCAGTCCATACAATAAACCCTTTAATACAGGAGCCACGTCCCCAGTATTAGGCAATGTCCTACCTATGTTTTTTTTTTCCCTTCATTTTTTTTCATTCAGAATAATTGATTCCTTCTACATATAAATTGACCTGTGTCTAATTCTTTCAGGCATCGGGCGATGGTACAAATGGACCAAGTCCGCCGGGACTGTATACAAATGGATCGCGCATGATGAGGGGGCAATATGTACGTCATGTTTTTATTTTCTTGAGTTCCTGTAAAATATATGAACATTTCATTGTTTCTATATATCCGTGGTTTCATTTATATTCTCATTCTCCATGTTATAGTACAGCTAAATACCATTAATTATTTATGATTTATTATTAAAAGCTTTTTCTTCTATGGGGAAATAGTATATTTTCTGTCTAAAACATTACATTCATACATATATTTCTTTGTTCCTCAGATGAACCCTGTCGCCCATTACCCCGCTGTGGGAATGACTGGCTTACCTCCAAGGCCAGGTTTGGCCCCACCAGGCATGATCCCACCTTTGCTTGGACCCATGGGTGCTCATCAGATGGGTCAGGTAGGTTATATAGAAGAAAAACCATGAAATAGTAAATGTCTCTATTAATAAAGTTGATATATAGATATAGTGCATTAAGCTTCCCTTTTGTCCCTATATATAGTATTTAGTATCCTCTTTGCAGTCTTATAGTTTAGGCTTTTCTTTGCCCTATATAGTATTCGGTCCACTATATGCCTGCATATAGTATAAAGCCCACTTCTATGAGCCCCCTATAGTATGAGGCCCCCTTTATACCCCTATGTAGCATTAGGCCCCCTATGTGCCCCCATATAAAACAGGCTGAGCTCCACTGTTCACTTCTGCTTGCTTGCTCATCCCATTATGTTTCACCTTGTACAGATGGCTCCCATGATTCCTCCTCTAATGTCTGGCATGATGATGACCACCCATGTAGCGCCTGGCACCTTACCAGCAGGTATACAGGTAAAGTATCTATATTTATTGTCTATTCAGTGTCTTTGCGTTTACTTTTTCACTCTGTTAATGTTTGCGATTTGTCTCCACAGCCAGGTGTGCCAGGTGTAAACAGCATGGACCCCACACTAGGTAAGGATCTAATAAAGGGGTCTGGTGACAACCTGATTGTTGCAGACCCGCTTACTACAAATCCTCCCGGAGATCATGACTGAGGGAGGTTCTGCTTGACTATACATGTATAAGGTGACATGTCGGCCATTAATGTATGTGGATTAGGTCCATCAGAGAACAGCTCTATAGCTGGAACCCTCTTCCCTATGTGTACTTCATTTTTTCTATTAAGCCTTATGGTCGGGGTAATCAGGGCATTATCTAGTATATTAATACATGCCTTATATTGCATATGTAATATAACTTATAAATAACATTTATTTTTTTCTTTTTCAGCTATGGCAGCGGTTGCACCGGTAAGTCTTCTGGATTTATTTGTCTATAAGGTGCACATATAAATGTTGGTTTCTTTAAAGAAAGAACCATACTAAAGTGTCTTTCCGCTGTCTTCCTAGTCGCCACTTCCTGTAATTTCAGCGCCACCATCTATTACAACTAATAGCACTGCTAATGAAGATCCCACCAAACCGGTAATTTACTTCACTTATTGTGTCTTTACAGAATTGATTGGTTTTCCTATTCTTATACCAGTATTTTTTCTCCTTGCAGAAATCTGTGTGGACGGAGCATAAATCACCGGATGGGAGGACGTATTACTATAATATTGAGACCAAGCAGTCTACCTGGGAGAAGCCAGATGAAATGAAAACCCCAGCGGAGGTAAAAAGCGATTTTGTATTTGTAGCTTATGTCATTCTTGAGGATGTAGTAATTCCATTATTTATTCAGCACCAACTTGTTCTGTACTTCACTGACCGGTCCCTATCCCCATTAGGGATCACAATGAAACTCAAATGTAATTGACTGAAAGAATATACGAGCATTTATTCATTCATTTATGATTGCCCTACTAAATACAGCTTTTTTTGTAATTTTCTTATTTGACCATTATGGATAGTTTCACTCCTATATATGTGTGTATATGGAAATATTCATTTGGCACATCTTTAGAATGACTTATGTTTGAGCACCTGGTTATTATACAGAGAGAAGCTGTGCTTCAGGGGTGCTGATCATCTCCTCTAGAAGCCGCTTGTTATACATTAGTTTTGTAGAATGCTCCTTAGTGAAGTATTTTTTTCGATGACTTGGGATAAGCTGATAATGCCACGGGCAGAGGGGGTTCCAGGGTCTCTCGGGGTGCCGTGGCGCTGCTCAGGTCCAAGAGGGGAGAAGGCAGTGGAACTCCGGACTTCTATGGGGGCGTCCGGCCCGGAATTCCGGATGAAAATAGGACCGGTTGTAAGAAATCCGGTCCTATTTTCCGGAACGGACACCCTGTCTGTGTGTAATGAAATGTGATTGGAAAAAACTTTCCGGACGGGTGAAGGGGGCCTAAGAGAAGTAGGCGCAATCTACGTCTCGAACACGCCAGGGAGAGGAGCACAGCAGCTTGGTCATCTCCCCGCTCATTCTACTGTCTATTACTTTTATTATTGGCAGGTACTCTGTAGCAGAGCGCCCCCTCTTTTTCTTACAGAAAGCAGATTTTCAGCATCTGCAGTCTGTATTATAAAGCACTGTGTCAGCTGCATGGGGAAAAAAGCCATTGATTTTGGTTTGAATAGAGAAAATCAGCAATGGATCTGCAACACACCTATATGTAGCAGATACAGCAATACGTATACAGAGAGGTCCGCAGTAGAATTTATTTTAGGTTCATTTATAATCTTATTTTTGACAAACTTTTCTGATGACTCATTCTCTCGATACACGGTATAGATGTGATACATGTGTCTATATGAAACGCCTGGGTCTTGGGAGGTAATAATACAGATATACAGTTCTAATTATTTCTTTTATTTTTTAAAAGCAAATGTTATCTAAATGTCCTTGGAAAGAATTTAAATCCGACTCTGGGAAGCCGTACTACTACAACTCCCAGACAAAGGAGTCTCGTTGGGCCAAACCTAAAGAGCTGGAGGACCTTGAAGGTAAACGCATTGCTCTTTATTCATTGCCAGAAGGAAAGTTCTCTTGTGTAACTAGATGCAAGATGGTAAAATTCCTGTTTAGTTAATAATCAACTTTGTTTCTTTCATAGCAATGATCAAGGCAGAAGAAAGTGGAAGGTAAGGTGTTTTATTTATTTTTTTTATTTTTATTTTAACCTTCAGTTTGTTAATAAAAAAAAATGGAATCAAACCACATAAGGCGATGTTCACATATGCATTGAAAACTAGTAGCCATAACATTAAAACCATTGATTTTTATCATGTGACAATGTGCCGGGCAAGGGGTGGGGTATACCAGGCAACAAGAGCCAGTTTTTAAGGTTAATGTGCTGGAAGCAAGAAAAATGGCCACGTGTAAACATTAAAGTGATGTATAGACAACTGAGTCATAACATCGCCAAAACTGGGCTTTTCCCAGTATGTAATGGTTAGTGCCCACTAAAAGGAGAGGGGGTGTAAATACAATACACAGGAGAGGGGAAAAGTAGGAGATTGCAGGTGATCCGACCTCTGTACCCTCCGCCAATCTCTGTATCGGGCCCTGGCTTCTGTATTATCAATAGAGCCGCTGGTACGGCACATGAAAACCAAGTACACCGCAAGAGCATTGTATTCTGCTCTTTATGGCGGCTCCATAGGAATGAATAGAGCCGCGGGTCACATGCAGTACCCGTGGCTCTATTGATAATACAGAAGCCGGGGTACCAATGTGGAGAAAATAGATTTTCCCTTTGTTACTATTAGCCTCTTCCCTCATTAGGACCTGCCAGAGGGAGAATTCTTCCTCTGTTCCCCTTTAGGGCTCTTCAAAGCGATTGCGGTCCCTATTGTTGCTATGTCAACTGGTTAGTCCCTCCCCCCCCCCCCCCCCCCATTCTATGGTTTGGTGGAATCTGCTAAACCATAGAATGAAGCCTATGGGACCAGCGGAGATGCTCAAGGCCTCGATTGGGGGTGAGCTGCAAAATACGCGACGGGTGATCCGCTGGGATTCCGTAGTGTGGACATACCCTTAAAGGGTAAATAGAAATTTGTAATACATGTCAGGCTACGGCTACATGGCTACTTTGGTCGCAAAACATAAAGATCGCACATAAATTTAGTGGATGGTGTTGCATTGCAGCATAGGGCTGCCGCCATGCAGCAGTCACAAAATCCATCTTTCATGGATTTTAGTCACGTGTTACTTGCTTACGATTTGGCTTTTTTTTAATGGCCAAATCACTACTGCAACTAAGTCACACACTTTGTAGCCCTAGCCTTACTTTTGTTTTCTCCCCACTTTGTGCTTACACATTTGGTACATTAGCCAGAAGTAGAGAACAGAAGGGAGCATGTCTACAGGCTCAGACTACAGCTTGTTGTCTGTTACCATGGAGATGTATAGGCACTGTAGAAACACATTAAAACTTTTAAGTTGCTTCATTTCACTTCTATATACGTTCAGAGATTAGCGGGTGTAAAGGTGAACGGTGTTCTAATATTAGTGCTGTAGTCAGGATTTGACCAATGACTGAAAAAAGTATCAAACTTTTTTTTTCTTCACCTAGTGTACAGGACCCAGCGGCTTCTGCAGCTCTCCCACCTGTACATACCCCTCAAGCTGCAGAAGTTGTCAGCACCACCACACCCCTAGCTGTAGAACCAGAGATGGTAATGTCCACCCCCACCACCCCTGCCATAGAGGCTGAAACTATGGTGAATGACGCTGTAGAGGAGCAAGCCTATGCTGTCACCTCTTCTATTCAAGAGAAGGATCTGGAAGTAAGCAGCAGCGGTGTTATAGAGGAATTGCCTAAACAAGAAATTTTGCCTGAGTAAGTATATATGTGTAGTTGGAACCCAGATGCTGTTTTATACTTTCATAAGAAAGTAGTGAATCTCAAGCATGATCATGTTCATCCAATTCCAAGCATGCGGCATTTGATTGCTAGTAGCTGAAGAAGCTGCAGTCTTAGGGAGTCCTGTAAAACCTGGGTATAGCCTATGGCTGACACCATGTTTTCCAGGCAGCCTTAAGGCTGCATCCGACTTCAGCCATGGGTAATCAAATGCCACCTTCTTGGGTTTGGATGAACCCGATCACGCTTCAGATTCGCTCATCTTTAATTTTTAGGGTTATAATCTCATTTGGGTTATAATGCAGACTTCCTAACTGCAGTGGACAAAAGCAGCTTTTCTTTGTTTGGGTTGTGTAAGGCAAAAAGATGCTCATTGACAGGCAGACTTTGAGGTTAACCCTTAAGGTGCCTTTACACAGATTTATCAGACAGATTTTTGAAGCCAAAGCCAGGAATTGATTTGAAATGAGGGGAAATCACAGTATTTCATTTATGACCTGATCTCTGTTTATAGTCTGTTCCTGGCTTTGGCTTAAAAAAATCTGTCAGATAAATCTGTGTAAATTGGTGATGTTTTGATTCCCCGCACCTTGCAGATCAGCTTTACCAGGGACAGAGTAACCTTACCTGTCATGAGTCTCCTAGCCTTAGCTTATATGTTCCCAGCATTGTACATGCTTTTTAGTTTCTCATGTGTTGTCTGTAGAGGATTTTTTGTGCTCAAAGTATTTATACCTAGTTCTGTGCTGGAAGTAGGACAGAGCTGAACAAAACAGCAGGAAACTGGTAACCAAATAGTAAGCTACTGACAATAAACACTTTGGGGTATCCATGAGTTGTTATTGGGGAGCTCCTGCAGTTGTCTGACACCTAAAGTCTCTATTAATTCTTCATTAAATTGACCAGGCAGTTATTTTTTTTTCTTTTTAATTGGTGTTCAGATCTATTCCAGTAGAAGAACCTGAAGAGGAAAAAGCACCTAAGAAAACCTACACTTGGAACACAAAAGAAGAAGCCAAACAAGCTTTTAAAGAACTCCTAAAAGAAAAGGTAACATATAAAATTAAAGGGGCATTCCCATCTCATAGTGATGGCATATTGCTACGATATGCCACTGCTTCAGGATTGGTGGGAGTCTGAGCTATGGGACAGAAGAGTTCACAATGCGGATTCAGTGCTGAGGCTTTACTGTTTTTAGAAAATTTAGTTTGTGGTATTCAGCAACTAACCCCCTCCTCTTCCTCAGCGTGTGCCGTCCAATGCATCCTGGGAACAAGCCATGAAAATGATCATCAATGATCCCAGATACAGGTAACAGAAGCTGTGACAACCTCTTTTGACCCAGGTCACTTGTCCTGTATAGGTCATCACATAATTTTTTCTTCTCTCCATCTCTTTAGTGCCCTGGCTAAATTAAGTGACAAGAAGCAGGCGTTTAATACTTACAAAGTTCAGACTGAAAAAGAAGAAAAAGAGGAGGCCAGGCTAAAGTATAAGGAGGCAAAAGAAGCTTTCCAGAGGTTCTTAGAAAATCATGAAAAGATGACCTCCACCACCCGATACAAGTAAGTCCAAGCCAAATACAATCCCTCTATGTGAAGTACGCTGGAATTTTTCATAGTAATCAAATTCTCATCTGTTGTCTACCAGAAAAGCAGAACAGATGTTCACAGACTCGGACGTCTGGAATGGAATTTCTGAACGTGATCGACTTGAGATTTATGAAGATGTCTTGATGTATCTGGCAAAGAAAGAAAAGGTAAATCTTCAATACAATGTTCAGATTCCTTGTCTGATGACCTGGAAGAACTGCGCAGAACAGTACAAGGTCATTCAGGCCCATGGCACATTTGATGGTGTTATTTATTTTTTGTTTGTTTAATGTTAAAGGGGTTGTCCAGCGAAAATGTTTTTCTTTCAAATCAACTGATATCAAAAGTTTTGTATAGGTTTGTAATGTACTTCTATTAAAAAATCTCAGTCTCCCCATACTTATTAACTACTATATGTCCTGCAGGAAATGGTTTTATTTTCTGTCTGACACAGTGCTCTCTGCTGACATCTCTGTCAGAGACAGGAACTGTCCAGAATAGTATGGGGATTCATAGAAAATCAAGACAAAGTTCCTGTCTCAGCCAGAGATGTCAGCAGAGAGCACTGTCAGACAAAATAAAACATCATATCCTGCAGGACATATAGTAGTTAAAGGGGTATTCCCCCCAAAATTATTTTTGCATTAATACGCTGCCCACCCGTAGCTTTCCATCTTTCCAATATAAAGTTAGTATGGATTCTGCACAGTTTTGCTGTTATCCATCTGCATTCACCCCCACGGATTGCAGAGAATCATCAGACCTCAGTCCAACCCGACACGCTCCCTGCTCCTGGCCCCCACCCTCCGTGTCGGCATCACGTGTCCTCAGTCACTGATGGGGTGGCTGCTGTTAGAGAGGGAGACAATGATCAGCGCAGCTATCACTGTCTCCCTCTCTAACAGCAGCCACCCGGTCACCCCCAGCCCAGAGCTCACCCCGTGTGTCCAGAGCCTCCCAGGCGCACCGTCCAGCACTCATCCGCAGCACACAGCCCCGCCCCACAACCAACCGCCCCCCCCCCCCCCCCACACACACACACAAACAACCGCCCCCCCCCCCCATCACCCATGGCATCCCTCACTCACCCGCAGCATAGCCTCCGTACTCACCCGCGGCAAGCTCCGCCCCCCGCAATCGCCTGCGGCATGCTACGCATTTTAGCTCTTGGGGGGAATACCCCTTTAATAAGTTTGGGGAGACTTGAGATTTTTTAATAGAAGTAAATTACAAATCTATATAACTTTCTGATATCGGTTGATTTGAAAGAAGAATGTTTTCACTGGACAACCCCTTTAAGCCTATAAGGAAAAGTTTTAATTGTAAGTTTTATGAATCTTAACTAAGCACACATCCTGCTTGTTGTTGGCATACAAGGTGATCTGTATACACAGTGTCAGTAATGTGTTCATGGGGGGGATGGGGTAAGGTAGCTGGAGGCATAATACAGTACAGCCTTTTAAGTTCCACTAACTTTCCTAAAGCTTTTTATTGTCTATAAAAGACCCCTTGCTGTACATGCAAATAAGTTAATTTAACCCCTTAAGTCTGTAGATGCTAGAGGCTGTCAAATCTACTACAAGATTCGGTGAATCCAAATCTTGTGGAGTCTCCATTGATTCTGTTAATTGTCCCAGACTTTCTAGTTCAGATTCCCTAGAAGAATGGAATAGAACTTGGCCCAATTTTACTGTAGATTCCCTCAACTCTAATGGACATTTTTGGAGGGATATTTTTTTACTGATACATTGAGCAGACATGGGAGAAACAACGGGGCATCAAGGGTTAGGGTTGGCACAGTCATGGGGCGTTCATATACACAGTACACTACTAGATATGGTAGTTGGTGGTGGGGGGAGTTGTTACTCAACTGCTGTGAAGATGACAGAGAAGCCTTGATTTACCTTGCATGCACAGTGCATATCCACTGGAGAGAGACACAGATTAAATCCCTCTTTTCCTGTTACCAGAGACGGACAATAAACAGCAGAATATCAGGAAGTGAGACCCCTAGTGGCCAAGACTTTAGAGACAAGGCTATTATTTTTTTAAGTGTCCTTTTTGGTAAATTTAAGTAGTTTACAAAAATTATAGGAATAGCGCAGGTCGCAGGTGTCAAACTTGTGGCCCTCCAGCTGTTGCAAAACTAAAATTCCCACTGGAGAGTGTCGGGTTTGACAACTCTGACATAGGTGAACACATAGAGGGAAGTTAACTTTGATCCCAGCCATTCAACTGAGTGTAACATACAACTGACAGCCTCTGAGCTTATGCTGTAATTCGTCACTGCCCATACACCTTAGATTGATGTACGTATCCGCCACATGCCTTTATGTAAAACACAATTCCATGCACTTGGGGTGGAGCGGCAGTCAGTCAAAAGGCAGCCGGCTGATAAGCAGATTACCGAGATAAGAAAGCAAATTCACTTTACTATAAATTTGTTCATCTTTAACTAACAGGTGATGTGCTCTACTAACCTTTATAATAAGATTTGTAGCTGTGCAGTTGGTGTATGAATAAAGTCAACAATGCAGAACAAGTGACATTTAGCAAGCTCGTCTGATGGGTCCGTAGCTTTATGCTTAAATGTAATGGAACTGAAGGCAGGAAATACATCTCTTGTATTTTTTTGCGTGTAGGCAAAACCATCTACACACGAGACAAAAAAAACATCTATCCATTGAGCATGTTTGTAATCAGGTGTTGGCGTTCCGGCATTCCTTGTGACCTTTAGAGATCATTATGTGAATGTGCTTCTGCCACAAGGTATTAGATTTGTTATTGCCATGTATGCTGTGTCATTTAGTTACCAGGTAGTTTATTTATTCTTATTTTCCCCTCTTGTAATTGTGCATTTCTTTGTTCTGTGACTTTGCAGGAGCAAGCAAAGCAACTGAGGAAGAGGAACTGGGAGGCTCTGAAGAACATACTGGACAACATGGCCAATGTGACCTACTGTACCACTTGGTCAGAAGCACAGCAGTACCTCATGGATAACCCAACATTTGCTGAAGATGAAGAATTACAAAGTGCGTAAAATACAGCCTTTTTTTTTTTTTTCATTGCTTGTAGGGAAACCATGATGGCAGTGGTAAACCTAGCAGACACCATACACCTGGAGTCCACCAGCTTTCTTTGTAGTGTACATTGTTTTAATAGTGAGCATGCTGCACTCTCTTCCTGTCAAATTTAGCTGGTGATGGGGTTCCCTTGTTGTCTTATAGGCATGTTGCAAACTACTGGTTTCTGCTTTCCAAATCTTATCCAACCATTGGAAAGGATAGAAAGGGACCACCCCCCTTTTACAGTGTTCCCCAGTAGTTTTTTCTGGAAGACTAAAAAGACCAAGAGTTTATGAGACTCGGGATGCTTCCTCACAATTGAAGATGTTGTTTCTGGGAAGTCTTATACTATGCATACTGCCTCTCCATGGCATAAAACAGCAAGTGTGCCCTTATTAACCCCTTCACTCATTTTACTGCTCCTGCTGTGCAATCTTCCTGTCCCGGCTATGGCTCTGTCTTCTCATGACCTCCTGCTCCTCTGTTTACCTCTGTGATTGGCTGAGAAGGATGTCAGCTGAGTCAGTAGGCACCTCTAAAGGTTTAATGCAAGTTTTTGGAGCCAATGCCAGAATTGGATTGAAGTGGACAAGTGTCAGTCTTTCCATGATGCTGGTTTCTGTTTATTATCTATTCTCGGCTTTGACAACAAAAACTGCGTAAAACGAACCTGCTTGTGAGAACACATCCTTACTGCAAGAATTGCAGCCTTCATCCCATTTAAAGTGTCACTGTCGTGACTTTTTTTTTCAGAAGTCAATAGTCAAGAAACTTTGCAATTGGGTTTATTAGCCGAAAAATGCATTTTTAGCATGAAAAAGCAGTTTGAAGCTCTTCCCCCCCCCCCCCCCCCCCCCCCCCGTTCTCCTATGGAGAGAGCTAAATAAAAGACCAAAACAGGACAACAAAGAGTTAATCTACAAATACATTGCCCTTTATCTCCTCTGACAGTCACCACTACCTCTCTGAGCTCTGATTACAGCTGTCACCCATCCTCTGTTATCTGCTCTCTGCTGCCGGCTAACTCCCTCCTCCCCTCTCCTTAGAACAGACTGGGGACGTCTGATGCAACAAGTCACAATTTCCTGATTTTTTTTTTTTTTTTGCAGTGGATGGAAAAGAGGAGGGAGGGGGGGCCTGGGAAAAGGCTTTTTGAATGCAGATAATGGCATATTTTGCTAATAAACCCAATTACAAAGTTTCTTAAAATCGCCTGGACCCTCTTTAAGGGTTATTCCCATCTCAGAAAGTGATGGCGGCCTATTGCAAAGTTTCCCTCTGATCTTTCCTGAGATTACCTGAGCGAGAGTGCTCTCTCCCCTACGTGTTTCCCTACAGAGCGGAACCCATCAAGCTTTTTTTTTTTTTTTTTCTTTCATGATAAAAATATTGAAAGTCAATGGTTGAGGGCGTCTGACTGTTCATTCAGGACTTTTATGTTGACATAAAGTAAGCTTGACAGGTTTTCAAATTGCTTGACCTTTCTTCCCAGGTGACTTTTTGTCAGTGATGGTCAATTTTTATCGTGAAGTTGATTTATTTTATTTTATTTTCCCAGTGATACCAGTTTTTTCTATCATAAAGGAGTTGTTATAAAGTTTCTTCTTATTTGGCTATTCAAATATATTTTTTTTTTGTCTGTGACATGCAGAGCCTTATTTTTATATTGGTGCACAATTTAAAAACTGAAATACTTTAGTCCACTTTTCATTCTGCTTTGCTGCTCCAGGTCTGCAAACATATCCAGCACCTTCTGCAGCTACCTAATACCTGGTGGTCACATAATCGACAGGAAGCAGTATGGCTCCTGCAAGCTGCGTATCGGTACTCACTGATCTCTGTGTATACAGTGATTGGAAAGGCAGGGTCAGTAATAAACCATCTGTGCGCGGTTGCCTTTCCTGCAGGGACATGATCTCTACTCAGCTATATGCTTTGCAGCAACCTTTTGAAACATCCTTTGTGGTTAAAAACCTAATTATGGACCCTTTAAATAGATGGAAGCTCATCTGCTAAGAATAGTGAATGGCTCTTAAATATATCTCATTATTTTTATACACTACAAAGAGGGGCTAATGATCTATTGTAATACTTTGCCCATGTGGTGGTGCTGTAGGGAAAGTTAGCAGTTGCTGCCTCCATAGAGCACTCCTGATAGCTTGAAAACCCCTTGGGAGACACTTCCAGCAAAGGAAAAGGAATTGTCCAAAGCAGAAGTATCTTACAGTGAGCAAGGTGGGTTTTTTGTTTTTTATATTGCATTTGACATATATATATTTTTTTTTACTTTTTTTTCACCAGATATGGATAAAGAAGATGCCTTGATATGCTTTGAAGAGCATATTCGTGCTTTAGAAAAGGAGGAAGAAGAGGAAAAGCAAAAAACGTTGTTACGAGAAAGAAGGCGGCAGCGTAAAAACAGAGAATCTTTCCAGGTTAATCTAAAGCGTTTTTATATTTATCAGATTTACAAAATTGGTCAAAAACATTTCATAAGAGAATTTTTTGTTAAATCCTGGGACTTTATGATTGTAGGTCTTTCTGGATGAATTGCATGACCACGGTCAGTTACATTCCATGTCTTCGTGGATGGAGCTGTATCCTACCGTCAGCTCTGACATACGCTTTGCCAACATGCTCGGTCAGCCAGGTAAGAGAATGCGGTCGTTTGTTTGTCTGCAACTTTCTCTGTCTTACTGCTTTGGTTTCTAGAATGTCTAAAATCGCACGTCTTTATTACAGGTTCTACTGCTTTAGATCTCTTTAAATTTTATGTGGAGGGTCTCAAAGCTCGATATCACGACGAGAAGAAAATAATTAAAGATATATTAAGGGTAGGTGGTTATTTATTTTTTTTCCTTTGTCAACCAAATCTAAAGAGTTTAAGCTACATCTAGTTTCTAGTTGGCATATCAACCTGGATGTCTTGGAAGGTGATGGCGATCTGTGATCCATTTATTTATTTATTTTTTATTTTTGCTGAATTTTGTCTATTGATTCCTATTTAGTCTTATAAGAGGGCATCATCTATGTTTAAGGTCCTCAATAAAGATTAGTGAGCTGCCACCTCTGTCCATGACAAATGACAAGTACTGTCCAAAGCAGTTGTAAATCCTCATAGAAAACCTCTTCTGCTCTGGACAGTTCCTGACAGGGACAGAGGAGGCAGCAGAGAGCACTGTGTCAGACTGGAAAGAATATACCACTTCCTGCAGGACATGCAGGAGCTGATAAGTACTGAAAGACTAGAGATTTTTAAATGAAAGTCTATATAATCTATAATCTATATAACCTTTTGACACCAGTTGTCTTAATTTTTTTTTTTTCTCCAGCATACCCCTTCAAGTCATTGGTGTCTGTAATGTAGTGGATTGGTGCAGGAACCGTGACTTATGTACAGTAGATCAATCAGCCATTTATTTAACCCATTCTGTTCGCTTTGTAGGACAAAGGATTTGTGGTTGAGCTTCGCACAACATTTGAAGATTTTGTTACGGTTATCAGTTCAACGAAAAGGGCCACGACGTTAGACGCTGGAAATATAAAGCTCGCTTTTAACAGTGTAAGTTACAAAGGATATTCTACAATACATATTCCTTTTTCAGATATCTTAAAGGTACCCTTTTACTTGTTTAATACTGCCTGAAGTACAGGCATCATGAAAGATTAACAGGCTTCTTTATCACAATGACGTGTAAACACTCTGAGACAGCACAGCCATTCAGGTTAAATATAGTAACCCTACCCTAGAAGGAGGTGCTGGGTCATTGACTGCTCGATCTCTCCCTGTTGTACCTAGTGCATGGGGAGAAATCTGTCAGTCAGGGCCAGTGGACCCTTCGCGGACTCTGCATCCCATTCTTGTCCTAAGCTACAACTTTGGATCACTCTGAAATGATACAGCCATTCAAAGTGACTCATAGATCATTGTTATAAGTCATTAAATGACAATTCTGCAACATTTCTTCTCGTAGCTTGGATTGACCTGACCTTACTCGAGATTTACTCATCTATAATAACAGAATAGCCAACTGGATGTTTTAGAGTTGAAGGCGTCTCCCTACAGTCTAGCACTGATTGCATAGCGCCATACTGTAGGGACACGCCCCCAACTGGTAACACCCATTTGACTTTTCAATCGTACATTCCTAGTAAAGATAACAAATGAATGACACAACAATAAAAGAATTATGTCATGGAGAATATAAGCATTTACTTAAAACAAGCAGATCATGAACATGGATCGTATTTTTGAAAGCCAGCTGCAGACTTTTATGTTGCATCTGTCTATTGTCTGTAAGAATATGTCTGTATATTTTATATATGGACTAAACTTTCTTTTTAGAAGAGACTTATAAATGTTGCAGATGAATTGCTGCATAAAACATGTGTACGGCTTCTTCCCGCTGCCAGGCTGGTTTGTATCCAATGTCTAATTTACATTTGCCCATTAATCAGAGCAGTAACAATTGTCAGTCTGAAGCTGATGTATGAGCAGTCTGGCCCAAGTTTTGGGACACAATGTATGCAAAACAATTTTGGAAAGCAGAGGCGTGAAGTGTAGAGGAAATTGGGTTTTACATATGAAAAGCCTCGCAAACAGAGCTGTGATTGACTGCTGCTTACCCATCATCAGACGCCGTACACGCCACGGAGGGAGATTTATCGAAGCAATGCTGTTGTCTGTAGCCGCAAATAACGTTGCTTGTTAAAATGTTTCCGTACCTGTTTTAGGCTGAGAATTGTTACACATTCTGACATTTTGTCATTTGTTTTGTAGCTCTTGGAAAAGGCTGAGGCTCGGGAGCGAGAGCGTGAAAAAGAGGAAGCAAGAAAAATGAAGAGAAAGGAATCTGCTTTCAAGAGCATGCTAAAACAAGCAGCGCCTCCTATTGAAGTGGACTCTGCTTGGGAAGAGGTAGTTATACTAAATCAACATCTACCTCTTCTCTTTAGAGCCTTATACACTCGCTGCTTGTGTGGCGCGACCCATGTTCACACCATATGAGCATGACATACACCAGGCTTGTGCAGCGATCCTGATCCTACCAAACTGGCAGTGAGCAGGGCATCACAGCGGAGAGGGATTGCAGCCTGAGGGAACAGCAGACCCCGGGACCATGTTGTTTTGACATTTCATTCCCCCTTGAAAGGATATAGATACACTTTAAAGAAAAGTATTGGAATCATTGAACATAGTTTGCCTTGCTCTTCTGTAATGGGTTTTGTTATTAAATGGGTTTTTCAATTAAAACTTATACCAATCGACAGGCGATCTCAGATTGGCCTCTGGCTCCTTTTTCTTTTAATAGAGCCATGGGTCGGTATGTGGCCTGCACTTCTATTCGTTCCCTAAGGAGCCACCGAAGCGAGCAAAGTACAGCGCTCAACTCTTTCCATAGAACACTGTGTTTTGCCATTTGGTCTATCCAGCGGCATACTTGAATCGCCGAATGTTTTGAACTGTCTCATTCTAATTAATGGGATCAGTTCAGCTATCCATTTCCCTCCGTCACAGTAACAAAGCAATAAAAAAAAAAAAAACCCTGCCGGATCTCTGAGTGAATGTAAACCTGCCCTTAACTGGACCTGCTTTTCACTTTCCTTTCAGGTACGGGAGAGGTTTATTAAGGAGCCGGCGTTTGAAGACATCACACTGGAGTCTGAACGCAAGAGGATATTTAAAGACTTTGTGCACGCTCTAGAGGTAGGATTTCTCTTCATATAAATTGTTTGTCACTACAGCGAAGGGATTAGTTTTTAGGTTTACAGCATTTATTTGCTGACTCTGCAATCTTCTACTGTATAAATTATTAGCTAATATGCTTAAACATATTAACAAGAGTCTTTGTAAATATGTCGGAATATATATATATATATATATATATATATATATATATATATATATATAATATCGGAAAGATGTAGGGTTATTGCTGTGTTATTGGCAGATCTTCCCAAGGCACAAATCCTAAGTAATCTAACACAGGGTTAGGTGACAATGCAATAGAAAACACTATGACTGCAAATCTGTCTATCCCCCCGCAGCTACCAGAGTCTCTCTCAAAACCTAGATGTTTATTGCTTAGGAGTGATGGCTTATACGTGCCGTACCTCATCTCTAAAGCATAGTCTTAGTACTGTGGACATATTATTTAATAGATATTTCATGTCTTTCCTGCAGCATGAATGTCAGCATCATCATTCGAAAAACAAGAAGCACTCAAAGAAATCTAAAAAACACCATCGAAAGAGATCACGCTCGCGTTCGGTTAGTACTTTTGTAATAGGCTTGCCTATGCATAGATGTGATATTCATAGACCACATATATTTAATACGTGGTTAAAGAGACGGTCTGCTGTTATGTATATTAAAACAGCCGTTTATGGTGGTCAAATAAGTGTACTCGCCTTATTTATTCTGCTGAGTGCAGTGACACCGCTCCAGTCCTCGTTGCTTTCTTATTACATCCCTGGAGGATGATTTCTGCTAATGACATACCTGGGGCTCCCTGCAGCCAATCGCTGGTCTTGGTGGTCCTGTGTTTTACTACTGATTGGCCTAGTAGTTGGTGCTGTAGGGTGCGCTGAGTACAGGAAGTATGTCAAGCAGAGAAATGGAGGTGGTAGTCTTGGACTTCTTGACAGATTTGTGTTCATATTGATTTCTAGGGCTCTGAATCAGAAGAAGAGGATGAAAACCACACAAAAAAGAAAAGACAGAGATCAGACTCTCGTTCAGGGTCTGAACATTCCACAAGTGCAGAGTCAGGTAAGTTCTGGTCCTCTGGGCGAATAAAACCTGCTGCCATGGCACACATTACATAGGATTCTAGTCTAACAATGTTGGGGGGTGTAAGTAGAATTTGAATGTTGGGGTACAGTCCCTCCCAGTGTGCCTTGCACAGTTTTATATTTTCTGCACAATTAATTACTGTTAAGGTCATTGCACAAAAAAAAAAATATATATATATATTTTTTTTCTTTTTATTCCCTTTACAGAAAAAAGTTATAAGAAGGCAAAAAAGCACAAGAAAAAAAGCAAAAAGAGAAGACACAAGTCTGTAAGTAGTTTAATACTTAATCCCATCTCAGCTCGGTTCTTGTGCGCTGTATAAGTTTGGTGAGCTGAATGGCTTCAGTAATGTCAGACGCACCAAGAATGTGACCGTAAATCATTTTGGAAGGAATCCATTTGCATTGATATTAGTTACCTGATATCCGTTCACTGCACACATCTGACCATATGCATGGCTTAGGCTCTGTTGACATCATGGTAAAATGTAGCTGTTGTTTCAAAATACTTGACAAACTTGTCAAAAGTTCTGTTGAGTCCGGGTCTGAGTGTTCAGACTTGTACGGATTGGGATAAGGAGCCAGGAGAAGACGTGCTGCAGCGTGTCCTCTCTCCACTCTGTGTAAGAATTGGCCTCCATAGAGCTCCATTGTAAGCCTGAGCATGGTGTACATCAGTCTTCTGTTCAAGATATATATCAGGATACAGAACTTACTAGGTGCATGAATGTCATATGAACAAAGCTTTGGGGAGCTACTTCAAATACTGAGTTTTAGGCTCCTTGATTTCTGTATTGCTCCCCTGAAGAACCAGGGTCAGCCTCCGCCCAACACTGTAATCTGCATCTTAAAAACAACTCTAAAATCCGTCCCTTCCTTACTGTCGAATCCGCTAAAACTCTGTCGCTTTGATTCATTCCCGTCTAGACTACTGCAATTCCCTACTAATCGGTCTTCCTTCCTCTAAACTCTCCTCTCTCCAGTCCATTCTCAATACAGCGGCCAGGCTCATCTCCCTGTCCAGCCGCTATACCGATGCCTCCCACCTGTGCCAGTCACTACACTGGCTGCCTATTAAACACAGTGCTGCACCTCCCTATATCTCCTCCCTCATCTCTGTCTACCGCCGTACCAGTGCCCTACGCTCCTCTAACGACTTACGACTAACATCCACCTTGATGCGCACCTCTCACTCCCGTCTCCAGGACTTCACCCGAGCTGCACCAGTTCTATGGAATACATTACCCAAGACTGTCAGACTCACCTCCAATACACAAAGCTTCAAACGTGCCCTCAAATGTCATCTGTTCAAGCAGGCTTACCAGGTTCCCTAATTTTGACTGCTACCCTCAACCTGCACACGCACACACATACACACACGCCAAGCATTTAAGCACTTAGACCTGTACATGCAGGCATTGGCTGGTGACAGGTTCACCCCCCCTTACCCGCACTGCCTTATTTATAAAGATGGCCGGACCATAAGAACAATGAAGCACTTTGCCCCTCAGCCATTCTGTCTCGCACCCCCTCCTGATAGTGTGTAAGCTCATGCATGCGAGCCGGGACCTCACTCCTCATGTATGGATAATTATATGTATCTCTGTAATATCTATTTTTTGTCTATGTATGTACCCCAGAATTGTAAAGTGCTGCAGAATCTGTTGGCGCTATATAAATAAAAATTATTATTTAGATAGCGCCAACAGATTCCACAGCATTTTAAAATTCTGAGGGTACATACATAGACAAGAATCAGACATAACAGAAATACACATGGAATCATTAAGCCAACGTGTTCAGAGTTAATACACTTGAATGTATGTGTGTGTGTGTGTAAAATAAATATATATATATATATATATATATATATATATATATATATATATATATATATATATATGTATATGTGTGTGTGTGTATATATGTGTATGTATGTGTGTGTGTATATATATATATATATATATATATCATTCATTCATTCAAGTGTATTCATTTATTATACATTTTTATCACTGGTTTATTTTAACAATTTTGTCTGTTATCAGAATTCTCCAGAATCCGAAGCAGACAGGGAAAGAGAGAAAAAAGAAAGAGACCGAGAAAGGGACAAGGAGAACGATAAAGAGCGATCAAGACAAAAAGAGTCTAAACAGAAATCCCCAAAAAGGAAACCAGTGAAAGACTCTGTAAGTGCAGCTCTATATGAAGTGGTTTTGTGCCGGGGACGTAATCAGAGTGTCTGCTTGTGGCCTGTTACACAGAGATTATCTGCCAGATTGGGTAGCTATCTCCCCATGTCATAGAGCCGGTGATCATCGGCTGATCGATGTCTTGTAGCATGTCAGTAAAAATCTTCCCCCGTCAGCCGCACATTTCTCCCTGTAATAGATGTGTGGCTGATAACTAGTTAATAGGCTCCATAAAAAAAAATAGCAGACTGTTGCTCGATTACAGCACGGGTTGGGCTGTGTAATATGTGGTGCCATTGATCTCCTTTTTTTAGCTTGGTCGATGCATTTGTTGATAAAGTTTCACACACAAGCTTAAAGGGAATGTACCATCAGTACATAAGAATAAGTGTGAACAAGTGTTGCATATGAATAGAACAGCGCTGGTGCCTTTTTTTAAAACTCTGCCCGGTTCCCACACACAGTACTGAGCATCAGGCTGAAGCACATGGTCTGGGCCGCCCCCAGTGGGAGGAAACCCCCACCCCACTATGACGCAGCTCCATTGATTCTAAGAGAGGAGGGGGTTTCCCCTCGCTGGGGGCGGCCCGGCCCATCTCCAGGGCTTCAGCCCGGGGTGGTGCTTGGTAAATAGACCAACGCTGTGTGTGGGGACTGGGTCGTGGTTCAAAAAAAAAAAATCTATAGGTATTTCAGGAAAGCTTTTTTTTTTTTAAAGGGGTATTCAGTATCTTATCACATGTTGCTGGGAACGTAGTATAAGATAATCCTTTTAAGAGTCCCACCATGAGGAAATGGGGAAAGTAACACAAATGGTACTTACCTGGGTCCCTGCAGCTCCTGTTCCAATGACTTACTGTTTTGTCATGGCTTTGTACTTGAGTGTACTGCTGGTAATGCCCCAAGCCACCCAGAGGAAAACAAGTGGTGGTAAATGGGACCATTTCTGCATATATACTGTATGCGGTAAGCTTATTAGTCCTTCTAGGCTTAGTTTAGAATATACATGGTGCACTTTAATCCCTAAGAGCAGAGCTTGGAGACCATGGGCCACAACTGCATTTCACTTTCATTTTGATAACCGAGAAAGGGAACCTAGCATATTCGTCCATGAATGAGAGACATGCAGGTGTGAACCCACCCTGACTGGGTCGCACTATCAGTTTAGCTCTCTAAGTATTTATTTTTTGCATTTTCAGGGTCACTGGGACACATCCGGAAGTGAATTAAGTGAAGGAGAGCTAGAAAAGCGGAGGCGAACCCTCCTAGAGCAACTGGACGATGATCAATAGGAACGACGCATTACCAAATATGTTTACAATAAAATGTGACAAATTCTGATGGTTTCTAGCAGGGAACTGTTCGCCTTTCCTTGGATTCAGCTGCTCTCTGTATAAATAATTCTCTCCATTGGAGAATGTGCTTAATGTTTAAAACTCAAAAGTTGTAAATTTCACTTTTTTTTTTTTTTTTTCTCCCATCCCCCAATACTTGCCTTAAGTAACCAATAACAGAATGTGCCACCTGATTTTCTGTAAACCATTAAATTGACCTTGTTTTGGATAATATCTATTTATCCCCATTGGCTCCGGGAGGGCAGGGTGGGGGACTGGACTGTAATTCTGGTTTAAACAGAATCTTATTTTTTATATTCCCTTTTTGGTTGCAGCCGTTCCTCCCGTGATTATTCTGTGGTAAACATTCTTCTGACTGGGCTATTTTTGTACATTTTTATGAATTATTAAAGCCTTGTCTTTTATGTTTGTGCTAGTATTTATTTGAGAATTGGCTTTTAGTTTTTAACTTTTTTTTTACATTAGTTTTACATTATGAGGGCAGTGTTGGAGATGAGCAAAGTTACAGTAGCATCCATCTTCTCCAGCCGCTGGGAGGCAAAGGTTGAGCCTACAGGGTTTTGTTACTGTAAATTCGCTTATCTCCTATTTATAATAATGTGTTAGCAGTACATGCTGACATAAAAGGAACCTGCATTCTGCTTCCGATTTTTTGAGGTCAACAGATCTGTGCAGTGAACAGTAAATTCGTTATCTCTTCATTCATTCTTATAGTAAAGTTCTTCCATTCCTTAACCCCTTAAAGACAGAGCCTGAAATGGCCTTAAGGACAGAGACAAATTTTATGAATATGACCTGTGTCACTTTAGTCATTAATAACTTCGGGATGCTTTTACCTATCCGGCCGATTCTGAGATTGTTTTCTCGTGACATATTGTACTTTACATTTCTGGTAAAATGGAGTCGATACTCATAACAAATCTTTATGAAAAACACCAAAATAACGTGAAAAATTGTAAAAAAAAAATGCATTTTTCCAACTTTGAAACCTTTCTGCTTATACAGAAAATGGTTATGCCACATAAATTATATATTAAATAGCATTAGCAACATGTCTACTTTATGTTGGCGGCATTTATTAAACTATATTTCTTTTTTTTTTTTCTTTTTTTTAGACAATAGGAAGCTTAAAACATTAGCAGCAATTTTCCAAATTTTCAGTAAAATTTCAAAATCAGATATTTTTAGGGACCTGTTCAGGTTCAAAGTGTATTTCAGGGGACTGTATGGTAGAAAGCCCCACAAAGCACCCCATTTCAGAAACTGCACCCCCCAAACTCTGCAAAAGCACATCCAGAAAGTTTTTTTTAACCCTTTAGGGGAGGCACAGAAATAAAAGGTAAGTGTCTAAGAAATTTGAAAATTTTTATTTTCTGTGCAGAGATTTTATTGTAATCCAATATCTTTCATAATGATAAACCTATTAGCAGAAAAATGCACCCCGATATTGATTGCTCCGTTTCTGCAGTTTATAGAAATACCCGATATGTGGCCCTATTGCGCTATTTGACGCAACCACAAGCCTCAGATATAAAGGAGCGCCTAGTGAATTTCAACGCCTCCGTTATATTTGGTCATTTTTGACCGTACCACTTCAGGTTGGCAGATGCTCTGGGGTGCCAAAACCTAAAAAACACCCCTAAAGGGACACCATTTAGAAAACTGCACCCCTCAAGGAATGTAACAAGGGGTGCGGTGAGCATCTGGACCCCACAGGTGCTTCACAGATTTTCAGAACAATGTGGTGTAAAAAGGAAAAATTCTATTTTTTACACTAAAATGTTCTAGCCTTCATTTTTACAAGGGGATAAAAGAAAAAAAAACACCAAACGTGTAGCGCAGTTTCTCCCGAGTACAGAAATACCCCACATGTGGACATAAAGTGCCAAGCGGGCGCAGGACGAGCCTCCAAAGGGAAGGAGCGCCAATTGGCCTTTGCAAGCTGGATTTTACTGGAATGGATTTCAAGGGTCATGTCGCATTTACAGAGCCCTCGTGCTGCCAAAACACTGGAAACCCCCCCCCCCCCCCATTCTGGAAACTACACCCCTCAAGGAATTAACAAGGGGTTCAGTGAGGATATGGACCCCACTGGTGACGGGCACAAATGTGGAACAATGTGACGTGAAAGGGAAAATTTTAATTTTTTCACTTTCACGGCACAAATGTGGCCGTCATCAAGGGGTCCATATCCTCACTGCACCCCTTGTTAGATTCCATGAGGGGTGTAGTTTCCAGAATGGGGTCACTTCTGGGGGGTTTCCAGTGTGTTGGCAGCACGACTTCCCTGTAAATGCGACATGGCGTTCATCATCCATTCTAGCCAAATCCAACCTCCAAAATCCAAATGGCGCTCCTTCCCTTCGGAGGCTTGCCCTGCGCCCACATGGCGCTTTATGTCCACATGTGGGGTATTTACGGACTCGGGGAAATTGCTCTACACATTGTTTTTTAAAGGGGTTGTCCGGCGATAAAAAATTATTCACAGAATAACACACATTACAAAGTTATACAACTTTGTAATGTATGTTATGTCTGTGAATGGCCCCCTTCCCCGTGTCCCACCACCCCCACCCGTGTACCCGGAAGTGTGGTGCGCTATACATTACCTGTCACGTGCCGACCACGGTCTCCGATCGTCAGCAGTGACGTCTTCTTCGGGAGGCCAGCGGATCTTCCCGTGTGCCGGCCGCCCTCTGCAGCGTCATCCGAAGCTCAGCCGCGATTGGCTGAGCATAACTGTGCTCAGCCAATCGCGGCTGATGACGCGGCCACGTCATCAGCTGCTCAGCCGCGATTGGCTGAGCACAGTTATGCTCAGCCAATCGAGGCTGAGCTTCGGATGACGCTGCAGAGGGCGGCCGGCACACAGGAAGATCCGCTGGCCTCCCGAAGAAGACGTCACTGCTGAGGATCGGAGACCGTGGACGACGCGAGATGCGGTGAGTATAATGCACCACACTTCCGGGTCTAGCGTGGGTGGGGGGAAACACGGGGAAGGGGGCCATTCACAGACATAACATACATTACAAAGTTGTATAACTTTGTAATGTGTGTTATTCTGTAAATAATTTTTTATCGCCGGACAACCCCTTTAAAGGCTAAACCAACATTATAGTGTAAAAAATGTAATAATTCATTTTTACGCCATATTGTTCCACATTTGTGCCCGTCACCAGTGGGGTCCATATGCTAACTACACCCCTTGTTACATTCCCTGAGGGGTGTAGTTTCCATAATGGGGTCACTTGTGGGGGGTTCAACTGTCTTGGCAACACAGGGGCCTTTTAAATGCAACATGGCCCCTCGAAATCCATTCCAAAAAAACAAATGGCGCTCCTTCCTTTTGGAGGCTTACCCTGCACCCGAATGGCGCTTTATGTCCACATGTGGGGTATTTCCGTGCTTTGGGGAAATTGCTCTACACATTTTAGTGTTTTGTTTTTTTATCTTTTAACCCCTTGTGAAAATGAAAAAATCAATACAAGATCAATGATTTAGTGTAAAAATTAAACATTTTTTACACTAAATGTTGGTCTAGCCTTGATTTTTTCCTTTTCCACAAGGGGTTAAAAAAGAAAGTGAACACAAAACGTGTAGGGTAATTTCCCCTGAGCATGAAAATACCCCACATGTGGACATAATGTGCCATATGGGTACAGGGCAAGTCACCAAAGGGACAGAGCGCCATTTAGAGGCTGGAATGGAGGATGGAGGCCATGTCGCAATTACAAAGCTCCTGTGCTGCCAGGACAGTAGAAACCCCCGACAAGTGACCCCATTCTGGAAACTACATCCCATAAGGAATCCAACAAGGGGTGCAGTGAGAATATGGACCCCACTGGTGACTGGCACATATGTGGAACATGTGCCGTGAAAATAAAAAATAAAATTTTTTCATTTTCACGGCACAAATGTGGCTGTCACCAGGGGGCCATATCCCCGCTGCCCCCTTTTTAGATTCCTTATGGGGTGTAGTTTCCAGAATGGGGTCACTTGTGGGGGGTTTCTACTGTCCTGGCCGCACAGAGGCTTTGTAATTGCATCATGGCATCCTCTAATGGGAATGGCGGCCATACCTACTTAGCTGGGGAAAAGGGACAATTCTAATTTATTTGGGGGTATTAGGCCAATTATTAGTTTATAAGGTTGAAAATGACAGGTGTCCATCAAATTCAACCGGTGTTTAACCAGAGGAAGGCAAAAAAAAACCCTTGTGAGGCAGACGACAGTAGCCTCATCACTGGGAAAAATTCCTTCCTGACTCCATAATGGCAATCAGAATAATCCCTGGATCAACGTGACCCTTGAAATAGCAATAAGGGACAGAATTTAGATAATGTAGAACCCAGTGACGTGTGGTACGCCTTGAAGCGATCCAGTATGCAGAGGCCGGGGTGATCAGGACAGGTGGCACCCTGGAAAATGGTGTCCTTCCTGATCCCCCTGTTACGCCACAGTCTGCACTTCTTCTGGGGACTCCTGTGTTCGAGACGTCACCTGGAAAATGTCCTGGTGCGTTACGGGGTCCTTCATATCCAGAAGCGCTGGGTCCGCCCGTGTATAGAATGGAGTCTATGTGCAGTGGCCCAGCTCGCCCGGCCCTAGAAACAGCCCTTGCTGCTGGAGCCCCCAGAGAAGGTGCACTGTGCTCAGCACTGACCTCAGTAGGTAGCCCGGCTCTCCATCTCCTCCTGCTGGGGCTGTGACTGATCTGATATGGAGCCCAGCTGGGGCTCAGCTCCATGCTGGAGGAGGGGGAGGGGAGCTCAGAGAGGTACAGTACTTCATGCTGGGACAGGGGGATCTCAGCCTGGGGAGATAGTGGATGGAGGAGGCAAAAAAGTCACACTGAAGTAATAAAGATAAAAGCTGTCAGTGTGTTAACCCCTTCCTTCCCTATGTCAGGACACTGCCTGTAGCTACTACACTGTACCTGTATACATACAATGCCAGGCTAACATTATACAGATGGGTTTTATATATGACCTGGCAAAGATTTTCATTTCAACTCCCAATTAGCAGCGGCTGAGGTGTAGTATGGGGTTCTGCGCCAACTGAGGTGTGTATGATGAGGTTTTGCAGCAGCTGAGGTGTATGATGAGGTTCTGCAGCAGCTGAGGTGTATGATAATGTTCTGCAGCAGCTGAGGTGTATGATGAGGTTCTGCAGCAGCTGAGGTGTATGATGATGTTCTTCAGCAGCTGAGGTGTATGATGAAGTTCTGCAGCAGCTGAGGTGTATGATGAGGTTTTGCAGCAGCTGAGGTGTATGATGAGGTTTTGCAGCAGCTGAGGTGTATGATGAGGTTTTGCAGCAGCTGAGGTGTATGATGAGGTTTTGCAGCAGCTGAGGTGTATGATGAGGCTCTGCAGCAGCTGAGGTGTATGATGAGGCTCTGCAGCAGCTAAGGCGTGTAGTAGGATGTACTGCAGCAGCTGACGTGTGTATGATGATGATCTGCAGAGGCAGCTGAGGTATGTGGTATGGCTACTGGAGCCTGAGCAGGGAGCTACATGAGGACAGAGATCCGAGGGTAGCTGTGGGGCGCCGGGAGCAGCTGTCAGGAGACCCGCCTGTGTGTATGAGCTGCATGTATGAGCTGTCTGTATGACTGTGCATGTATAAGCTGTCTGTATGACTGTGCATGTATAAGCTGTCTGTATGACTGTGCATGTATGAGCTGTCTGTATGACTGTGCATGTATAAGCTGTCTGTATGACTGTGCATGTATGAGCTGTCTGTATGACTGTGCATGTATAAGCTGTCTATCTGAGTGTACATCAGGGAGGAGCAAATAAATGGGGGGTAGGGAAGTGCTTCGCTTTATGCAGCCGTCAGCTGGCTGCATTTGAGCTCTGGTCTGGGTGCCTGCTGGAAAAGTGGGATACAGTCCTGGGTGAAGTTTTGCAGGACCGTATCCAGATTTTCAAGACATCTGAAGCAGAACTGAGGAGTATTATGAAGTTGGCTGGGGACACACTTGTATGTGTACTGCTGTACAGACAACAACAAAATGGCACTGCTCCTTTCCCCTCTTTGTTCTCCTGTGAAAATAGAAGGGAGGTGATGATGTCACAGCAGTCGAGCAGAAACTGCCTCTTTTGTCAGCAGCCATATTTCAGGTTATTTTTACCAGCAGTTTTGCTGCTGGAGTTCCCCCTGGTGGCCATCGCTGGGAAATATGAAAAATCTGAAAGTACATTTTTTATATTTTCTTACATGTAAAAAAAACAAATGCAATTTTAACACTTTCCAATTTCTTTTTCTTTGTGACACATTCCCTTTAAGAGAAGAGGAAGGACATTGATTCTGCCCAGAGCCCACCCCTGAAGGAGGGAAGACACTGATTCTGCCCAGAGTCTGCCCCTAGAGGAGGGAGCCTTACAGACAATTAAAAGGATATATACAACCGGAAAAAAAAGGGAGAGCAAACATTTTCTTTTCAAATTAAATGTATCTATCAGACACCATAGCTTCTTCTCAAGTGGAGTACTCACTCTTGGAGGGGAGTACAGGAACACTGTCTTACATCCTCCTTAGTCCTGCCAGCTTCACAAACCAATCAAAAGTTTTGGCTTGTCTCTATGACATGTCAAAAGTTTTTTATGATGCCAGGTACACTTTAAGGCTATGTTCACACTACGTAAAAGTACGGTCGTTATTGCCATCGGCAACAACGGCCTTACTTTTTGCGGAGCGCAACATAACCTTATCTGATATGGGATCCCGGCCGGAGCGTATACACAACGTATACGCTCCGGCCGGAATCCCCTTACGGGGCCGCAAATAACTGACGTCAGTTTTCTGCGGGCAGAATTCAGTGAATTCCGGCCACAGAAGGCCCTGTCAGTTCACTCAGTGAAACCAGCGGCTTCAGCTGCTTGCTTCACTGTGTGCTATGGGAAGCTTTGATGCGGGCGCACGCTGATGTCGGGTTCACAGAACGGCTGGTCTGATACGTTGTGTGAACATAGCCTAAATCAGTGTTTGTTCAATGATTGACAACTGGGGATTTAATAATATCTTTATTATATACACACTACCGTTCAAAAGTTTGGGGTCACATTGAAATGTCCTTATTTTTGAAGGAAAAGCACTGTACTTTTCAATAAAGATAACTTTAAACTAGTCCTAACTTTAAACAAATACACTCTATACATTGCTAATGTGGTAAATGACTATTCTAGCTGCAAATGTCTGGGTTTTGGTGCAATATCTACATAGGTGTATAGAGGCCCATTTCCAGCAACTCCAGTGTTCTAATGGTACAATGTGTTTGCTCATTGGCTCAGGCTAATTGATGATTAGAAATCCCTTGTGCAATCATGTTCACACATCTGAAAACAGTCTAGCTTGTTACAGAAGCTACAAAACTGACCTTCCTTTGAGCAGATTGTGTTTCTGAAGCATCACATTTGTGGGGTCAATTAAATGCTCAAAATGGCCAGAAAAAGAGAACTTTCATCTAAAACTCGACAGTCTATTCTTGTTCTTAGAAATGAAGGCTATTCCATGTGAGAAATTGCTAAGAAATTAAAGATTTCCTACAACGGTGTGTACTACTCCCTTCAGAGGACAGCACAAACAGGCTCTAACCAGAGTAGAAAAAGAAGTGGGAGGCCGCGTTGCACAACTAAGCAAGGAGATAAGCACATTAGAGTCTCTAGTTTGAGAAACAGACGCCTCACAGGTCCCCAACTGGCATCTTCATTAAATAGTACCCGCAAAACACCAGTGTCAACATCTACAGTGAAGAGGCGGCTGCGGGATTTGGGGCTTCAGGGCAGAGTGGCAAAGAAAAAGCCATTTCTGAGACTGGCCAATAAAAGAAAAAGATTAAGATGGGCAAAAGAACACAGACATTGGACAAAGGAAGACTGGAAAAAAGTGTTGTGGACGGATGAATCCAAGTTTTAGGTGTTTGGATCACAAAGAAGAACGTTTGTGAGACGCAGAACAAATGAAAAGATGCTGGAAGAATGCCTGACGCCATCTGTTAAGCATGGTGGAGGTCATGTGATGGTCTGGGGTTGCTTTGGTGCTGGTAAGGTGGGAGATTTGTACAGGGTAAAAGGGATTCCGAATAAGGAAGGCGATCACTCTGCACCGCCATGCCATACCCAGTGGACAGCGCTTGGTTGGAGCCAATTTCATCCTACAACAGGACAATGACCCTAAACACCTCCAAATTGTGCAAGAACTATTTACAGCAGAAGCAGCAGCTGGTATTCTATCATAGGTAATGGAGTGGCCAGCGCAGTCACCAGATCACCACCCCATTGAGCTGTTGTGGGAGCAGCTGGACCGTATGGTACGCCAGAAGTGCCCATCTAACCAATCCAACTTGTGGGAGCTGCTTCTAGAAGCGTGGGGTGCAATTTCTCCAGCTTACCCCAACAGATTAATAGCTAGAATGCCAAAGGTGTGCAATGCTGGAATTGCTGCAAAAGGAGGATTCTGTGACCAAAGCAAAGTGTGATGTAAAAATAATGTTATTTCAAATACAAATCATTATTTCTAACCTTGTCAATGTCTTGACTCTATTTTCTATTCATTTCACAACGTATGGTGGTGAATAAGTGTGACTTTTCATGGAAAACACAAAATTGTTTGGGTGACCCCAAACTTTTGAACGGTAGTGTGTATATATATATATATATATATATATATATATATATATATATATATATATAATATATATATATATATATATATATATATATATATATATATATATATATATATGTATGTGTTTATTCTCAGTCTGACCACTGCTTTTACAGCAGAGTGGTGGTTGGTAACCTAGAAAATGAGCTGTCAACACTAGGAGGGAGAGGACAGCAGCTCAGGAGAAGGAGGTAAATTAGCTAAAGGAATTTATTTGCAAATATATTTTACTTGCTGTGTTTTAGAAGTTTAACTATACTGGTTCAGATGGAATACCCCTTTAAAAATGCACATCCCACCCTTGCCCTCCTTTCCTATCATTCGATGCCTAGGAATGAGACCATTGTGGCATAGTAGTGTAAATAGTTTATTTGATCATAGGCAATGGACAGAGCAGAAACATAACATGGCGTGTTTCTAGAATCCCTAAACAGCTGGAGTCACACTAAAGAAAACATGCCAACATCCCGACATCACCGTAAGCTAACGTGTATATTAGTTCCTAATGGTTTTTAGATTTTATATTGATTTGGATGATTTTTATCAATTCAGAAGATTTTTTTTTTTCTTCAATAAACATATTATAGTCTATCATTGGCATGTTCTCCCCAGCAGGTAAGTACACACGTGTGCAAATGTAACATGTATAGGCAGTTGTACAAGAAAAAGAATCAGTTAAGGTTAAGCTGATGTTGTGATCCCAGTTCATTTAGTTCAGGGAAGGGGGAACCTGTGGCCCTCCAGCTGTTGCAAAACTACAATTCCCATCATGCCTGGACAGCCAAAGCTAAAGCTTTGGCTGTCCAGGCATGATGGGAATTGTAGTTTTGCAACAGATGGAGGGCCAAAGATTCCCCATCCCTGATTTAGTTAAATATATAAAAAAAAAATAAAACGAGAAAACTATAAGTTAAAATAACATTCAGATTGTATAGCACAGGCTGATGCGATTTATTATTATTATTATTTTTTTTTTAACAATATGTACATTATCACTCAGCGGCTAGACCGGGAAATTCAGTATAAAACAAAAAAACTGCACCAATTTTGTAGCAAAATATCTGTACATTTAAAAACAGATCATCATAAAACTACAGAATGTTCCAGGAGAAAAAACTTTTGAGAATGGTCCACTTAAATAAAAATTTAGCAGAAGAAAAGTTTTTCAAAAACTTTGACCAGAGCAAATGTTTACTAGAACTTACACATTCTTGCACGTGCAAAAAAAAAAAATTTTTTTTTTTAATTTTATTTTTTTGTTAAAAAAAAACCAACCAAAGTTTAGTTTATTGTTTTTCTTCCTGGAACCAAGTATCCAATGTAAAGTTGTAAGTCTCCTCTCTAGTGGTTAAATACTATACAATTTTTTATTTTATTTTACATAAACCAGTTAGTTCTTTATCGAAGTCAAACGAAAAGGAACCGTGTGAAGGAAATGGAGACTGCAGTAAGTGTCTTGTTTTATAGAAGGGGTGTCAAACTTGTGGCCCTCCAGCTGTTGCAAAACTACAATTCCCATCATGCTAAAGCTTTGGCTGTCCAGGCATGATGGGAATTGTAGTTTTGCAACAGCTTGAGTGCTGCAGGTTTAACAGTTGTGTTTTATAGGATTAAAAGGCATACATCTTAGTTACAGACATGATCACTTATTGGATTCAATAAAAAATAAATTTGTGCAGGTCCGATTCCTCCGGTTGCAGGACACACCTATGTCCTTCACAGCCTAAGAACGTAAAAGAGTTAGCAAAATGATACTTCCTCAACTCAGAGGACTCTGCTGCTCTAAATAGGATGAACATCGGCCAACAGGCACCTTAAACAATGCGCTCACCAATGATCAATTAAAAAAAAATTTGTACAAAAAGTCATTGATAGGTGGCGCTATAGCAGTAAGACTATTTCATTTGCATATATTGAGTCACAGATGCACATGTGATTAGCCTTTATTTCCTCCTTGCTCACCTGATATCACCCTGTGTGACTTCTGGTTATGGGGTTTCTAGAAGGAAACATCTGCATCAGTGTCAGATCTGAAGGACTGTGTTCAGTAGTGGAAAACATGGTTTTCTGAATGAAGAATATTGTTGAAAACCAAGACAGACATATTTAAGGAATTTAACAGGAAAAGAATATACTTAGCTATGTTGCCAGAGACATGTCAGTAATGTATACTTACCTGTCCCGCTCCCCCGCCACTGTCATTGTTTTTAGAACATCCGATGATGTCCCGTTCCTACAGTAAATGGCTGGTCAGCATAGACTCTATGCTTAGCTGACATTCCCGGAGGGGCAGTCATCGGATGTTTTCAAAACGCTGACATCGGTGCAGAAAAGAGAAATCGGCAGCGGCGGGGGAGCAGGACAGGTAAGTATACATTACTGACATGTCCCTCGCATCTCCGTATGAATCTTTCCCAGACAACTCCTTTAATATGCCCCTCTTTGTTTTCAACAACACTCTTCAACCACTTTAAATATTTGTAGCTTGAGTTGCATAGCTATAGTGCCACCTATCAGTGACTTTTTGTATTTTTATTATTGTTCTTGTTATCATGGCCTGCCGATTGTCTGATTCGGAGCAGCAGAACGCCCTTCAGAGCCCGCTGAGTTGGGAAAGATTAATTTCACTAACCCTATAAAAGGCAAAAAGAATAAAAAAGCCCTCTTTTCTTTACTCTCATATGACCCTTTTACCTCTTAGACTACCTAGCACTAAATCTACAAAATGTAACTTTACAATCTTTATTTAATCTTCTTGTGCTGATTTGGTGAGGTGTGGCTTTTTTTCTCCTCCTCCATTCCTGTGCAGTGCATTGTGGGAGCTGACATGTTGACAGATCGAAACGCATTTTGAGATGAGTAAATTGGCGGAATTGGTGAAAATTGTCGGAATTGTCCGCTGCAGAATCCCGTGAGCCTCCGTGTCATAATGACAGTCTATGGGAGGCTTGCGCGCCTCCCATAGACTGTCATTATGACATGGAGGCTGGCGGGATTCTCCGACGTGTGAACAGGATTCCGCCAGTTTTGCTCCGTGTGCACGGAGCCTAATAGAGAAAAGATCAGGCGACAGGTTTATTCAGAAATTTTCCATGAGTGAGAATACATTCCCTGTAGTTGCATGGGGTTCTTGCTTCTTACAAGCCCTATTGATATGAATGGGATGGTCACAAGAGCCTAACTAGTACATTGGGGCAGTATGGGGGACCTGCCTACTATAAGAAGGCAGTGTGATGGGCCCAACTACTATATGAAGGCAGTATGAGGGGCCTAACTAGTATATGGGGGCAGTGATGGGCCTAACTACTACATGGGGGGCAATGTGAGGGGTTTCACTACTACAATGGGAAATATTCTGCTGGAAACCTTGGGTCATGAAATCATGTGGATGTTACTGTGACACGTACCACCTATCTAACCATTGCGCACATCAAGTCTTCCCTTCTTGGCAGGATACCCTAATTCAGCTGGATAATACCCCAGGGGCCACACTGGTAGTTCTAATGTTCTGGCTGATCAATATACACAAATCTTATAACTATACTGAAAATGCATTGTTAAGCCGTTAGATTTTCTTGTAATTATCTGGAAAATGAGCAAACTGGATATTAAAATGATCATTATTGATTTGTAGATTTTAAGTAAAATAAAAAATCAAATGTGGAACATTCCTTTAAATCAGACTGAATCACATTCTTCTGCATGCTGGGAGCTATGGTGCAGCGCCATCGTCTGTACCCAGATGGCCCAGTCTGCCTTATACTTGGAAGAGGATGGGAGTAGTTCTCGGGGGGATCCGGGTTTATGACATTCATCCAGTTATGGAGTCGACCTTCTCAAGCCTAATACTGTCTAGTAAATCGGTGCTAGCGAACAATTACAAAAATCGTCATTTCAAAGGCTGCAGGCTCCAGAAGCTGCGCACAAACAAAGTATCCAGGACATAATCTCATATAAAAAAAAAAAAGCCACTATAATCTACGTTTCTTAAAGGTGCAGTTTACTCTTAAGTCCTTCACTCCTAACAAAAGCCCTTGAATTGTATTGACCTTTAAGTGCAACGTAAAGCACCGAACCACAACTTTCAATGGCGGCTCACGGGGCGCCTGTGCCGTCCTCTACCCTTCAAGCCCAAGTCCATAGGTCGGTATTACTTATTTACAAACCAAGGAGGATCCTACAGAGGCGATTACCGACCACTCATTCAAGTCATATGTAACAAAAAGAAAAAGTATGTATTTTACATTTTGGTTAAAAATACTGAGTAACGTATTGGTGTAAAGATACCTGATCAAATCAAGTTGTATTGCTCGGACTCGTTTGAGCAGGTATGTTGGATTTAGGCACTTGTTAGCTACAATTGGACAATATATATATATATATCTGCGTTGAGTGGAGGTTCCAGCTCATCATCCTGGATCCAGTCTCTTTTTATGTTGTTGTTGTTTCTTTTGATCAGTTTGAGCCCTTTGCAGTTCAACGAAGGTGCTGTCAAAATGACGAGCGTTGTGCGTCACCGGCGAGGGATGCCAGTCCGTTTCCCATCAGAACGCACGCACCCGCTGGTTTACAACTCATACTGGTATCTCAGCACCGTTCACAGAGCGCATAGTCTGGTCGTCGAAGCGTTTCCTGACGCTTCTCCTCACCGCGTCGGCTCTCCTATAGGGTTGGCTTCTAAGATCTGCAAGGAGAGGGAAGCGTTAGGGTTGTTGTTGTTGTTTTTTTTTGCGGGTTGGGTGAGAGAGATAAAGACGTCTGGCGGCCAATCAAAGCAGCTTGTACAGAAAGGAAAGTTTTTTTAGACTGATATAAGGGGCAGATGAGAACTGGAGGGTGAGCAGAAGTCACAAAAAAGAAAAAAGTTTTGTACAGGAAAAAAGTTTTGTGCATTTTATTTTTTTAATGGCTGTATTGTAATATTCAGAAAAGAAGAAGATGGCGGCTTTACTTTATGATAGAAGTTAGAAATAATTTAATATTAAAAGGACACCATTCAGTACAATTATGTATTCCCTTCGAGGAAGGGACCACAAAAATTAGGCAACTATAATATAGTTGTCACTTTATGCCCATAGCTCAATACAGACCTATATGTTTCCATGGTGACAGACTACAACCCTGTGTAGTCGGATCATTTGGTCCCAGGATGGGGATCCTTTCGTATATAATTCACATCATGTGTGATACCATGTTGAATACTCAATTTCATCTGGATCCTTTAACATCTGTAGATTACTAAGAAGAGGGTAAAATGGAAGAGAGTAACGCATGGCCGAAAGATTAGGCCTCACAGGGGTTGTATGTAGTCTGTAACCATGAAAACACATTGGTTGGCATAGGAGCTGTATGAATAAAATGGTAGACTCAGTGTGTGGCGGTTAAAGGGGTTTCCCCACCACAGATTTATTCCCTATCTACACAGAGCTTCTTTGCTATCTTTTCCAGTCTAATAGACAATGAATGCAGAGGCAGGATTCAGCTTCAGGAGATCTTAAAGGAGTTATCCAGCGCTACAAAAACATGGCCACTTTCTTCCAGAGACAGCACCACTCTTGTCTCCAGTTTGGGTGCAGGTTTTGTTATTTAGTTCCATTGAAGTGAATGGAGCTTAATTGCAAAGAGTGGTGCTATCTCTGGATCCAATTGGCCATGTTTTTGTAGCACTGGATAACCTCTTTAAGATTGCTGTGGATCCCGTTGGCCCTATAGCCAGAAGATAAGAGTCTGTGGTGGCAAAACCCCTCTGAATATCAATTATTGCAGTTACAGGTCTAAAGGTTGATACAATGTCGGGCATATCTGGATCTTGTCTACACAGCAGTTTAAAGGAAGGGGTTATCCAGTGCTACAAAAACATGGCCACTTTCTTCCATAAACAGCCCCGCTCATGTCTCCAGTTCAGGTGTGGTTTGTAATTAGGCTCTATTCACTTCAATGGAACTGAGTTACTAAACCTACACCCAAACTGGAGACAAGAGCAGGGCTGTCTCTGGAAGAAAGTGGCCGTGTTTTTGTAGCTCTGGATAACCCCTTTAATGTGTGATCCTGTCTGTGTGAATCCAGCCTTATAAAGGAAAATGTTACAGAAGCGTCATCTATCACAATGGTGTCCTTTTAATATTGTTGTCAGCAGTACATATCTCACTGCTATGGAGAGGAAGCGATGCTTCTCAATGCTTTTACTCAGAGAAAACTTCACTTCAGCTACTTGTCACCTACACACAGTGGGGGGCTTCATCTGCTAACAACTATACCTATACCTTATTGTGGAGTCTATGTGGTCATGTTACCAATGCTTTACAGTTTCTCAAAAATCTAGGGCAGTACCTAAAAGCCATAGGGGCATGACCACAAAGGGACTAATGGTCGGTCCATCAGTGTATGATTGGTGATGGTCTGACCCCTGTGATCAGCATATGGCACTCCATGGTCTGCTCTCTGCTGATTAATGTCCAAAGAGTGGGGCTGTGCCCAGTAATGCAGCTCCTCCCATTCATGTGAATGATTTTGCCGCAGTGTCCAGATAAACACTAACTAGGCCAGATACTATATCATGAAAAAACCCTTTAAGGTGTTGAGTATAGCCAAGAATTATTTTTAAAGTAATTGCCCAAACTAGCCCGATTCTAGCTTAGATTTTAGGTCCCTCCAAGTCAGATCTTGATTCTTACTATTGGGAGCCCCAATATTATCACAAGGGAACCACAGTATATAATAGGTTTCCTGCATTTATAGGGGTTTTCAGGATAGACCATCAGTCACTGATTGGCGGGGTTCCGATATCCAGCACCCCTGCCAATTATCTGTTTGGCGACCACAGTACACAGTGAAAAAGACAGGAAGCAGTTGGCTCCAGTCCCTATGTAGTGGCAGTGATGTGTTACTGCAGCTCAGCTCTAATAGTAGAGGTAAAAACTTATTGGATCAGAACTTCAGTGTCAGAGGTTATCGCATTCACGTGAATATTGGTACAGTCTACAAAATGGCCGCCTCCACTGTGTGTGAGTGACAAGATTGGGTTGTACCATTACTGAACAGGAGTAACTGCTCTGGCATACAGAGAGAGGAGGAAACCAAGTAAAAAATGATGCTTGCCAGCTCTGTGTATCCTCCACCACCGGTGTGCTAGAAGAAATCCTTACCCTCGAATGAACATTTGGAAATTTAGTGATATTATTCTTCTTTAAGGCTAAACAGGAGAAAACACAAAATGCTGGTTAAATTAAAGAAAAATAATGGCCGGGGAGCGCAGAGAAGGTGAGCGAGTCATTCAGTACCTCAGAGGTGTTAGCCGATAAAGCGGGGAGGAGAGTCAGAAAGGGGAAGAGGGGTTAACCAGGGCATGGCGGTGGACAAGATGGCCGCCCAGTTAGATCACAAGCTTTTATTAATATATTTATTATTATTATTTATATTTTTTTAGGATTCCCATCAGGTAGGAAGGCAAGCTGCTTTGAAGATTGGCTCCAGAGAGATCAGTAATACGGTAATTAACATGGAAAGGGGAAAAAAAGTCGTCCCAAGACACGAGAGATACGTGAGAGAAGCTCTGTACAACAGCAGGAACCTGCCCCGGAGCTGTTGTAGTGAGCTCTTCTATCGGATGGACGGCCAATGTGACTGTCACTAGAGGTCAAGAGAGTGCACACAGGAATAGTCACTGATCTTAAAGGGGTTGTCCAGGATTAGAGAATCATCACTGCTTCTTCCACAGACAGCACCACATCCGTCCTCAGGTTGTGTGTGGTACTGCAGCTCAAGAAGTCTCACTAATGCCAGATATGGCCAGCGCTGCCTGAGAAACCAACTAATCTTGTACAACCTCTTTGTGTCCTTTCCAGTTCCAATACAATTCTACATTGTTCAACACTTAATATATGTATGGATGACTGCTTTACATTACAATCTTAAATCTATCTATCTATCTATCCTTCTCATCTCCTATCTATTATCTATCTATCTCCTATCTATCTCTTCTATCTATCTATCCATCTATCTATCTATTATCTATCTATTATCTATCTATCTATCTATCTAATATAATACAATCTATCTACCTTTTTCATATCGACCTACTATATCCTCCCTCCCTCCATTACTTTCTTCCCTCTTCCTCAGGGGCGGATTAACTTTACTATGGGCCCTGGGCTGTTCACCAAGCTTGGGCCCCCCACACCCCACTGTAACTATGGCGGCACTAGCTTTAGTCCTTTTCCTCCATAATGCAGCCTGCAAAGGACCTGTGGTGACATCATTGTCACATGATAAGGTCCTTCAATATATTCTCTAATGTTACTGCATTGTCTCCTGGCTGCAGTTTTGCCCTGATTTGTGCAAAATTGCAGTAAAAAGCTGCGATTTTTATGCAAATCATGGCTGAACTGTAGCCAGGAGACAATACACCACTGAAAGCATAAGTCTGTTTGGGGGCCAGGGGGCCCTCAGGAGCTCAGGGGCCGGGGCTATCAACTGAAACAGACCTATTATAATCCGCTCCTGCTCTTCCTATCTATCTATCCATCTCTCTCTATCTTCTATCTATCATCCCTTTATCTCACATTTCTTCTATCTCTACCTGTCTAATATCTATCATCTATCTATCTATCTATCTATCTCTATCTATCAATCAATCAATCTATCTGTTATCTATCTATATGTTATCTATCTATCTATCTATCTATCTATCTATCAATCAATCTATCTGTTAACATATAGATAGATAACAGATAGATAGATAACAGAGAGATAGATAGATAGATAGATAACATATAGATAGATAACAGATAGATAGATATCTATCTATCTATCTATCTATCTATCTATCTATCTATCTATCTATCTATCTGTTATCTATCTATCTCCTATCTATCTATCTCCTATCTATCTGTCTCCTATCTATCTGTCTCCTATCTATCTATCTATCTATCTATCTATCTATCTCCTATCTATCTATCTATCTATCTATCTATCTATCTATCTCCTATCTATCTATCTACCTATCCATCCATCTTGTTGCTCACTTCCTCTTTACACCCGATTCTTGACACCCTCCTTTCTATATCTATGTGTCAGCACAATGCACTCGCTCAGTCCCTGGTCATCCTATGTACAGTAGATATATCATGGATCTGGATATATTATATATATATATATATATATATATATATATATATATACAAATAATATTGTTTTGGAACTGAAAATAGTAGAAGAAATCTTGGAGATGGAGGACAGGACTTCATGCTGGGTGGGTTGGTTTCTTTCATGCAATATAATATAACCATGCAGTTGTTAGATCAGATACAGAAAGTCAAAGACAAATGAAACCGGCATAGAAAACCAAAGCGGGCCGGAACAGTACAATATTGTCTGGATGCAGTGCAGAGAATCACACCAAGGTGGGCAGCCGCCATAACTCATCCACAGTGTTTAGTCTGATGTGGCCGCCATCTTCTATTTAGGCATTCCCCTGAAGTGTCCCTGCAACAGTGCTTCAGCTCAATAGCTTCTTCCATAGACAGCGCCCCCCTGTCCACAGGTTGAGGCTGGTACTGCACTTTAAGTCTAACTGCAATACCAGACACAACCCATGGACAGTGGTGGCGCTGTTTTTGAAAGCACCCAATTCTAATCCTCTACATCTATTATTTCTGTGGTGCAAATGGATGGAGTGGCTTATGTCTTATTCAGTCTCTGTTATAATGTAATTTAAAGGGAAACCGAAGCACTGTCTCTGAGGTATTTAGCCAAACCCAAACTTGGTGTGATTGCTTTCTACATATACAGAATACATAATAATAGACATATAACAGGACACAATACAAATGTTTTATACTGTATAACAAGCACAGTGGTAGAAAGTAAATCCCCACCCAACCTTCCACGCCGTAACATTTGCCGCCCAGGCATCATCTACCTTAATAGTGAAGATGTAAGAGACATCACATGGACATGCAGAGCTGATGGGGCGCACCATGGGGCTCAGTGATGAAAACTAGAAATTCTGTGCGGTTACCGTGCCGGCCAATCCGGTCACAGAGGAAATTTCATTGGTCACTAAAGGCAACTCTGCACTTTTCTTAAAGTGAATCACCGCCTTTTATTATTACTAATAGGTTCTAAATAATGTGCTGGTTAACATATCACAGAGGTCTGAATCTGCAGCATAGAAACATATTGGCTGCTACTGGGGGAAGCTTACCGCATACTGGGTTCATTCCTCACAGACTCTTTGGAAAATCAAAGGTGGAATCTGGTTGCTAGGGGCAACTGAGCCAGTTTCACTTTACTGCATGTTTGATAAATCTCCCCTACTGTCTCCACACTGGACTCAGTAACAGCACAGTAAGCGGTAAACTACCTCTAGGAGAAGCTTACTGCATCATGTATACAATGAAGTGACAGCACTGTATCAGTAAGTTTCCTCTAGAAAAAGCTTAGTGCGCAATATCAATATATTGAACTGAGAAGTAGCACAGCATTCTGGGGCAGACTGCATACTATCTATACAATAAAGTAACAACACAATATACAGAAAGCTTCCCCTAGAAGAAGCTTACTGCATACTATCAATACAGTGAACAAAGCAACGCTACATTATGCAGTTAGCTTCCCAGTTAGGCGACTTATTGCATACTGTCTATACAATGAAGTAATAGCACAGTATGCGGTAAGCTTCCCCTAGGGGAAGCTTACTGCATACTATCTATATAGTGAACGCACCAATAGTACAGTATACAGTAAGATTACTGCATACTGTCTGCACATTGAACTAAGCAATAGAACAGTACGCAAGAAGTAGCTTACTGCATACTGTCTATACAATGAAGTCAGCAACAGCACAGTATGCCGTAAGCTTTTTCTAGAAAAAAAAAAGCTTACTGAGTATTATCTATACATTGAACTTAGCAACAGCACAGTATACTTCTACTACAGAAAACTTGCTGCATAATGTACACATTGAAATTACAGTAAGCTTTCCTTACAGGAAGCTTACTGTATACTGTCCATGCTTTGAACTAAGCAATAGCCCAGTATGCTGTCTATACATTGAAATCAGCTATAGTACAGTATGCGGTAAGCTTCCCCCAGAGGAAGCTTACTGCATACAGTCTATGCACTGAACTCAGCTATAGCACAGTATGCATTAAAGTGTCACTGTTGTTTAATTTGTTTTTGCAGAAATCAATAGTACAGGCGATTTTAAGAAACTTTGTAATAGGGTTTATTAGCCGGAAAATGCATTTTTATCATGAGAAAGCAGTTTGAAGCTCTCCACCCTGTCTTTATGTTTCTCTATGGAGAGGGGAGGAGGGGAGGGAGATGAGGCACCAAAACAGGACAACAAAGAGTTAATTTACAGCTACATCACCGGTTATCTCCTCTGAAGTAAGCAATGACCTCTCTGACCTCTGACAACCGTCTTTCATACAGCTCCCACTGTGTAATCCTTTGTTCTCTGCTCTCTGCTGACGACTTATCTCCCTCCTCCCCCCTCCCCTCTCCATAGAACAGACAGGACTTGACTGATGTAAACGAGTCGAGATTTCCTGATAATGAGCAGTTTTGAATGCAGATAATGGCATATTTGTCTAATAGACCCAGTTACAAAGTTTCTTAAAATCGCCTGGACTATTGATTTCTGCGACAACAAAAAAATACGACAGTGACACTTTAAGCTTCCACTAGAGGTCAGTGTATACACGATGTGCAGTCTGCTTCCTCCAGCATCAGCCAATGTAATTCTTTGTCTATGTAGGAGATTTGGAGCTCTGTATCAGAAATCTTGACGTTCCATGGTGGTCATTCACGTTAAAGCCCCATCATGCGGAGTACTGTAAGTTCGATGACATGCAATGGGATGATGGCAGGTATCAGAGCTCCAGGAGGACAGGAGGCGAGACATCCGCTCTGATACCCTGGGGGGGTGTGATGCCTAAACATGGAGAAATATTTGAAAACCTACAGCAACCTTTTTTTAAGAGCATCAGGTGTGAAAGAGAATAATTTTAGTAATGGAATTCCTCAGTGAGTACGGGGTCGCAGAAAAACCGTGAGCCACGCTTGGCTGTTCGGGCAGTAAAGGGCACAGTCTTCAGCACTGCATGGAAGATAATAGCCAGAGAAGACAAACAGAAGACGGTAAGAAGCCAAACGTCTATAGCATTAGTACATTGTTAGTTCTCCGCTCAGGTTATCGCAGACAGTCTCTGCACAGATACAATGCAAAATAACCAGCGCTTCTATTCAAGAGTCGGACGGGAGAGATTAATCACAGTAAAATGGACATTCAGCGGCTTTGACAAGAATTATTAAAGAGAGAACAAAGCAATAACATTCTGTAATGTTCCAATTTAGAGTCAAGGTTAGTGGCAAATTCGCTGTGTAAGCAGAACACAACCCACAATACACACATTTACAGCAGTTGTCCAGTCTCATGCGAATAAAGAATGTGCATCTTCCAGTCGCCACTAGGTGGAGCCTAGGAGCCTACTGCATACTGTTTTATTACAAGTTCATAGACAGTATGCAGAAAGATCCTAAGCTCCCCCTAGTGGTGACAGCAGGAAGAAAAATAAATAATTTCTAAGCAGAGGATTTGGAGATGTTTCAGAAAAATGGCTATAAAAACGTGTTCACTACAACATGATGTTAACAAGTGGATATTCACTTAAAGGGGTTATTCAGCTTGACAAAAACATGGTCTTACTACCAGAAACAGCACCTCTCCTGTCCTCAGTTTGAGTGTGGGGTTTGCAGCTCAGTTCCATTGTAGTAAACAGAGCTAAATTGTAATACCACACACAACCTGAGGACAGGGGTGGCGCTGTTTTTATAAGAAAGCAGCTGTGTTTTTCTAATGCTGAAAAATCCCTTTAAGTTGATGTTTAATGAAAAGGAATGTAGCTTTCTAGTACAGTTTGTGATTATTTCTGCTAGTCACCATCCCTACTTGCTGTCAGTGAATGGAACGTTGTTTGTTTGGTTGGTTGGTTGTTTCTTTGTTCACTTTACAGTTCGCAGCTGTACGTTTTTGCTACTAATATACTTAGGGTCCATTTACACAGAAAGATTATCTGACAGATTATCTGCCAAAGATTTGAAGCCAAAGCCAGGAATGGATTTGAAAAGAGGAGACATTTCAGGCTTTCCTTTATGATCTGATCTCTGTTTATAGTCTGTTTCTGGCTTTGGCTTCAAATCTTTGGCAGATGATCTGTCAGATAAACTTTCTGTGTAAATGGACCCTTAGTTTAGGCAATACTTCATGAACAAAAAAAGACCTCCACCGATTTTGTCATGTCTTTTTAAAGTGACAGGTTCACTTTAAATTTCGTTCTCATCAGACTGGACAAGGGCATTAAAAAAGTTCATAGATATAAAAATGCAAAGATATACATTATGCTGGATGCCATAGAACGGGGAACCTTCGGCCCTCCAGCTGTTGCAAAACTACAATTCCCATCATGCCTGGCCTTAGCTTCGGCTGTCCAGGCATGATGGGAATTGTAGTTTTGTAACAGCTGGAGAGCCAAGGTTCCCTGTCCCTGCCATAGACGCTCAGATAATTCACTGTTTATGAGGATTATCTATGCTGCCATGGCTCAGTATTAAAAAAAAAAATAACAAGCTGCCAAGTGTTATACAAAATGCATCAGATAAGTAGCTACCATAACACATTGTATAATCCACCGATACATTCTGCATGAGCAATACTAGTAGCACAACCAGTAATAGAGGTCATGTGGCCACATTGACATCCCCAATGCATCTGTATTATCTCCATTTTGCTGTAATCAAAATAATTGATGGGTGTTAAAAACCCAGCACACCCAATAATCAGCTATATTCCAGAGCCATGGCACCACCATACACAGACAATGGAGCCAGAAGCTGATAGTGCCGTACGTTGTGTAGTGGCCATACTGGGTTACTGCAGCTCTGCAGTGCCCAGTCACGTCAACAGGAGCTGAGCTGCAGTTACCCAGCACGGCCACTACACAACTTATGGCGCTGTCAGCTTCCGGCTCTGTTCTCTGTACGCACAGGTGCTGCAGCTACAGGTCAGACAGCCACCGATCAGATATTGATGACTAATCCTATCGGCCATCAATGAAAATGATCTGATCTTTGAATACTTGAATGGGCAATGAGATATTTAGGGATCAGTAATCCTTACTTTAAGTGTCAGTACCAGCTCAAGCAGAATGTAACATGGGATCACACAGTGTTCAGGTATACCATCCCCTGGGGAGAAATATACTATTACAGCACTAAGCTGAAAGTTAGCGAACAATCAGTGAATAGGACTGAGGCCCACAGTGACACTACACAACCACTACACAATATCAATGTTTGTCTGGAAAAAACTAGCAGAAATATATACATGTATAGGTGTTTTGCTATGGTTGGATCTGCTATTTTGCAATGTCACAGCGAAGCCCTACCCTTATACACTGATGCAGGTGAAAGTCCATTTGACATATAATCCTGTTAGTACATTGCATAGACACTACATTGCTTTCACTAGTTGCTTTACCAGGAAAAGGTCATTTTGAAGGAAAGAAAAGCAAAGCGTGCAGGACATGCAACAGCTGGCTCTGTATGTGTAACTAGAGGGATGCATGTCATTCACTGCAGTGCTGAGGGGTCCCAAGACCTGCAGTATCCTGGGCCCTAAAGAGCTATAAAGGGGGCCCTAAAGGGGCTATACTTACAAGCACTAATAATATGAGCATAGGGAGACAGCATGGTACCTGACAAGTACATAGAGAAGGCTTGCATGGTGCAAAAGACACAATCAGATATAAAAGGGCAAATAATCTCTATTGTCTCTAGTAGTCCTAATATAGCATACATGTGTTTGGCCGCGCCAATTTCAGGTCTGGGAGGCCTTCTTTACCCTGCTGGACTGTTTTCAATGAATGCCTATTGTTCCTTAAAGCTAAGGGCCAAGAGCTATCATGGTGGGACATACACCTATTAACCCAGCATTAAAGGTCTACTGCAGGACATGGATAAAATGTCACCTAAGACAAGTCCTAACACTGGGCCAATGGTTAGAGATGGGGGGGATGGTGCAGTACAATACACTGCAATATACGCAGCGCTGTAGCTATAGGACGCTAGTGCCCAAAGGCTTCCACCACTATAAGTGGCATATGGTAGCTGGGCGGTCTGTTATATTTCAGTAGGAGATACAATTTTTACTAAGATCCTGGTCACAGCGCACATAGCCAGTTCCTATCCTCATACCCCATACCGCCATGTAGTGCGTAACGCTGAGCCCAGTTCTCTTACCTGTGATGATATCTTCAATGGCTCCATCCTTCCCCTCATACACGTGTCTGTTGTCTTTCACCTGCCTCCTCCTCAGCTCTGCTATCAGCTCCTGCTGCTGCCGCTTGTTTTTATGGGAAGGAGACTGTAAGGAAGTAACATGGATGTGGTTATTATAGATCAGTCCATGGATGATGAGACTATATACGCTGCATATAAGGCTCAGGTATAGCTAATATAATATTGGGAACGGTTTTGTTGTTATATCCATGAAATAACAATTCCAGTCATAATTTGGGACTAATGCTTTCCAATACAACACACACTTATAAAAAATGGAGCTGAGAATCTCATAGGTGGGGCCCACATGGCATGTTCTTTATACATGCCATCATGTCCAGATGGGAATACCCCTTTAACTCTAAAGTTCAGCCGGTAAACACCCACGTTTTTCATAAACATAGGAATAACTAGGATATCACATCCGTCAATAGCAGCTTGTCTTAGGTTGATATTGGAATTAATCACAGCTCGGCCAGTCACTGACTGAGACAGGACAGCACCGTGGCCAGTGATTGGCTGAGCAGGGACGAGCCAATCTCGGAAGTGGAGACAAAATCATTCAGCAGGGGACACAGGAGACCCGTAGAAGGACACCGGGGGAATGCAGCGAGGTAAGCCTAGTTTCTTTATTGTTTTCTGTATACTTGCTAAATATAGTTTTCCCTAACCGGATAACCCCTTTAATTTCATATAGCGCTTTTAAAAAATGAAAACTGATATGGGTTGCTATGGGCAACAACAGTTTTCAAGAACACTTTTTGTAAATCTCATTGATCCTCATTAGAGATGAGCGAACCTGGAGCATGCTCAAGACGATCCGAACCTGAACTTTCGGTATTTGATTAGCGGTGGCTGCTGAACTTGGATAAAGCCCTAAGGCTATGTGGAAATCTTGGATATAGTCATTGGCTGTATCCATGTTTTCCAGACAACCTTAGAGCTTTATCCAAGTTCAGCAGCCCCAGCTAATCAAATATCGAATGTTCGGGTTCGGATCGACTCGAACCCGAACCCGATTCGCTCATCTCTAATCCTCATGTATTACAATTGTCTAAAAAAAAAAAGGTGTATGGTGTTGCCCATAGCAACCAATCAGAGCTCTGCTTTCATTTTTCGAAAGGAGAATATAAACTAAAAAGTGATGCCGTGACTGGTTGCTAGGGGCAACGAGGACGGTCTTTATATGATGGTTTATCCACCCCACTGTCTTGTCTATGTCTCAGTAGTCGTGTTATGCTGAGAACCTTCTGGTCTTGTTGGTCCATCATGGCTTCCTGCTCCAGAAGCTTCTCCATCAGGGCCTGCTCCTGCTTTTTCCTTGTCTCATTCTCCTCATCGGCCAACTACGAGAAAGTAAACACAGATAAAACGCATGAGGGACAACATATAAAACATAGCAATGAATGAAGAGAACCCTTTATAAACCAGCACTAAATTCTACATGGCTGACTGAATGCCACTGAGGAATAAGAGTGTTGCTACCATCACAGGGCCCTACTTACACACATACAGTAATGCATATACTTGCTATTACTCTGAATAAAGAGGGAGGCTTAGACCCCAGTTACACAGTGGGGATTATAGGGCAAATATATTGCCTGTATAACAGGCCTGGCTATCAGCTGATGAACGGGCAAACACTCATATATTGAGGTTCATATATCTCTAATAACAACCAGGGGTGGATTAACTTTAGCATAGGCCCCGGGCTGTTCACCAAGCCTGGACCCCCCTCAACTCACTGTAACTATAGCAGCACTAGCTTAGTGTTCAAAGTACAGAATAGATAATGTCATGATGCCCTGATTTGTGCAAAATCGAAGAAAAAAAGCAGCGAATGATTGAAAATCATGGCAATATTTTAGCCAGGAGACAATACACTACTGAAAGTATAAGTCTGTTTGGGGGGCCACGGGCCCTTGAGGAGCTCTGGTCCCCTGGCTAGCACCTGAAATGGACCTATTATGATCTGCTACTGATAACAACCACACTTAATAGATTCCTTTAAAAAAAAAATCCTCATCTACTTAATCAGAATTGGTATTGGGCAGCGGTCTGTCTATCAAATACCAGATAGAAAGTAGATAGATAGATAGATAGATAGATAGATAGATAGATAGATAGGAGATAGATAGGAGATAGATAGATAATAGATAGATTGGAGATAGATAGATGGATAGATAGATAGAAGACAGATAGATAAATAGATAGAAGACAGAGAGACAGAAAATACATAGAAGACAGATAGATAGATAGATAGATAGATAGATAGATAGATAGATAGATAGATAGAAATCAAACAGAGAATGTAATAGCCGATATTCCACCCCAGTAATGAAGCAAGTGCAAATATAGTATATGTGGGGGTATCCTACTGGGTCCTACTACTGCAAAACAATACATATACACCTACAAAGAAATACTGTACCCAGATATAATATAATCACAAGAAAATTTTTTATTGATCACAAACAAAAATAAATATAAAATGCAATAAAATCGCAAAATGAATCACAACAGATGATTACAAAAAACACACATGGGTAAAGTGCATGTACTGAAGTGCCGGCATATAACAAGAATGTGCAAAAATGCAAGAGTTATAAATAATGGATAAGATGCCTGGCACAATGAGGAAAATAGTCTACATGTTCAGCAGGGGTTCATTGCAGTAAACAACATATATCAAGTAATCATCTGTTCTGATTCATTTTGCGATTTTATTGCATTTTATATTTATTTTTGTTTGTGATCAATAAAAATTTTTCTTGTGATTATATTATATCTGGGTACAGTATTTCTTTGTAGGTGTATAGATACATAGATAGATAGATAGATAGATAGATAGATAGATAGATAGATACATAGATACATAGATAGATAGGAGATAGATAGGAGATAGATAGATAGATACATAGATAGGAGATAGATAGATAGGAGATAGATAGGAGATAGATAGGAGATAGATAGATAGATACATAGATAGGAGATAGATAATAGATAGATAGATAGATAGATAGGAGATAGATAGATAGATAGATAGATAGATAGGAGATAGATAGATAGATAGATAGATAGATAGATAGATAGATAGATAGATAGATAGATAGATAGATAGATAACACATTAGAGTATCCCACCTTGTAAGCTTTTACAAATCTGACGAAAACTGGGAAGAATACAGATGGAGGAGTAGTTTTAGGATTTTCACCAAAATATTTGACTACATCGTCAAAGGCATCCTGCAATACGACAAGAAGAGACTGTGAGACGCTGCCGGAGTTCATAGACTTATCACTTCATATGGTGATCTGCATTAGATTATTACACGACTCTCCTGTTAAGGGTATAAGATCCCCGCTAAAAGCATGCTCAAGTCCCATCGTTCGGCATTTGATTACTGGTGGCTGAAGAAGTTGGACGCAGTCCTAAGGATTCCTGGAAAACATGGATACAGACATAGGCCATAGGCTGTATCTATGTTTTCTCAGACTCCCTAGGGCTGCATCCAACTTCTTTAGCCACCGGTAATCAAATGCTGAACGATCGGACTTGAGCATTCTCAAGCTGTACTCATCCCTAATCTCCGCCACCACCCCCTCTTTATGGGGCCCCAAGCTCCTTCATGCTGCACAGTCTGAACATATGGTATACACCTGTAATCCCACAATATACATAAAGCATAATGACATCCTTATTGAACAGATACGAAGCAATGTGACCCCTAGTCACCTGTGAGATTTTTGCATCGTCTTGTAACTTCTTCAGCCGTCCCTCGCTAATCTGTATGAATTCTTTAAGCATCACGTTGTGATCGTGCATCGTGTATTCTCTCTTGGTCAGGTCCATCCCTCTCTGAAGTTCTTTTACATCCAGAAGTACATTTTCAAGAGAGACTGGAAGGGGAACAGATAAAAACGATTAATAGAGAACAACAGGGCTGACAGCGGCAACAGAATTCTCAGATCTGCACTTCCAGACTATGGCCAGGTGAGGGCGCTCACATTACATAGGAAAAAATGACATAAAAGAGCAAAATTGGTTTATTGTGCTATAAAACAAGATAATTGAGTGTAGGAATGCGTATAATGAGGCAGAGTCCTCTCGGCAACTATTCATCTGCTAAGGGGTCATGTAGTAAACACTGGGATAATGAACCGTATACCTAGAATTTCTCAGATTTGAATGGATCAACTGCATATTAAAGAAATTCCATCCAAATATTCTCATTCATGGATGATTACAGGATGCTAGATCATAAAATTTATTGCCAGCCTTAGAGAGTTCAGACGTCTTCACCTTAGACAGTTCTTATGCATGGTCTATGGTGATCTCCATTCTTCAGCCTATTGGAACTATGGGCAACCCCAAGGGCCTGAGGAGTCAGTGCATAACAAAGAATTTGTGTCATGCTCCGTCTCCTAACACCCTGCGGATGCAGTGTCAGGCATGGAGTGCTCCTTTAAAAGCAAAATTATGTTGGAGGAAGGGAGGAAGCCCTCTGTTTAGGATCCTCATCTCTTGACCAGAATGAAGAGCAGCTACAAAGCTTCTTTCGCCCTCAAGGACCTGTCCTGTATTAGGCCTCATGCACACGTCCATCAAATTTATTCCAATTTCTTTTCAGGAAATCTGGATAAATTTACGGACCCATAGGGTTCTATTAACCAAAGACACCATTCTGTTACAGAAAATAGGTCAGGAAATTATTCCAGCATTGACTCCGTAAAAGCCTATGGGAACATTCTGAATTCTGGACAGCTCCAAATGCCCTTTTCTGGATGCGTTGCTAGGCACCCTGGGCTGGTGTCAGCACTTGGGCATGTGCCACTGGATTCTGTGGATGGTTCTTTAACTGTTTGTGTTTGTGACCTGGAGAACATACAGTTAAATGTGGCACTGTGATTGACAGGGCAAGGAGCAATTGGCTCCCCGTCCTGTCAATCACTCTTGTGACTGGAGGCAGCATTATGCTTCCAACCACAAGAGGCCACTCTCTCCCCTAGCACTGTGGCGCAAGAGTGATGTCATTCGTGTCATCACAGTGCAGGGAGTGGAGAAACGCAGCAATGTAGCCATGAAGCAGGTGAGTATAGTTTTTTCTTCTTCAGTTTTTACTGACAGGAAATACTGATGATTTCTTGAAGCCTCCTGAAGCACTTCCTGATCAGTATTTCCTGACTGTAAAAACTGACACGGATGTGTGCATGAGGCCTAACACAGACAACCCATTGATTTCAATAGACAGTGTTTTAGAATCCTTCTAACTAGTAGTTATTGTCCAGAGTGGAGAACCCCTTTTTAAAGAGGGCACTGCCACTTCTAGTACCCTTACCTGCGGCGGCTTTTTCCACGTAATGCAGTTCATTGAAGAAAAGAGCAACCTGCGGGTACTTTTCCCGTACTACATTGGAGATATAGTGCAATAAGGTCTGTTTCCTGTCTGTCGACTTGGTATCTAGAAGCTGTCGATGACAATGTAGAAATAAAGAAGCAGAAATTCAAATGTAAAAATTAATACGACTAATGGGATTAGACATGACAATAAACAGTGTGGAGGGGAGCAGAGGTTTTGGAGCTGAGTATAGATAACTGGCAGGGCATGCTGGGATATGGGCTCACAATTCGGCCTCCATCCACGTTACCGCACTACTGTACAGACGTGTACTCACCAAGTCCAAGCTCTGAAGTTTAAAGCCATAGACCGCTCCACGTTTGCTGCTGTTCATATAATTTCCAAGCGCTAAAATAATCTACACAAGAAGACAGGAAAATATAAATATTTATATATCAGCAACAATTCGCAGCAGATTAAAGTCACTGCAGAGCCTGTACTGACCTCAAGGATCTTTTTCAATTTCTGAGATGATTTAATTGAAACTGATGCAGCTATGATGGCGTGAAGTTGCTGTAAAAGGGCAAAAGTAACATGTATTAATAGTGCAATATTCTAATATAATTATTAATTTTATACACACACACACACATATATATATATATATATATATATATATATACACATTAAAATCCGCATGTATACCAAGTCTCACTTATATACACACAGTCACATTTAATACATGCACATTCATATATACTATACATTAATCACACACACACACACACACTAAACAGGAACAATCCCATTTATATATTCACTATACATGCAGTGTACAGGAACGGACATGCCACTGCTAAGAGTATGGTATGATCAGCCGACACTGAGGTATTTTATTAGAAGTTCCCTGTACTCCCTAACACTACTGCATTAGTATTCCCAATAACTCAAGTTTCCCCTTCAAACGTTTCAAACCTGTAGTATTCACTTTTGGCCACAAGATGTCACTGGAGAGTATTTCTATGCTGTAAAGCCAGCACATTGAAGTCTATTTGGGGTTGCTGTATTTTAGCTGTATGCTGTTTTATGGTGCCAGAGTATGATTGCCAGATGCATCCCTTCCTTCTGGCCTATCTCAGGCTTGTTCCCACCAATGTGACGTTAAGTTGCCTCAACTCTTCAATGGGGAATTAGTCCAGCCTTAAAGGGGTAGTCCACCCAAAAAAAATTTCTTTCAAATCAACTGGTGCCATAAAGTGCCAGAGAATTGTAATTCACTTCTATTAAAAAATCTCAAGTCTTCCAGTACTTATCAGCTGCTGTGTGTCCAGCAGGAAGTGGTGTTTTCTTTCCTGTTTGACACAGTGCTTTCTGTTGCCTCCTCTGTCCATGTCAGGAACTGTCCAAAACAGGAGCAAATCCCCATAGAAAACCTCTCCTGCTGTCCAGACTGGAAATAATACAACTTCCTGTTGGGCATACAGCAGCTGATAAGTACTGGAAGGCTTGAGATTTTTTAATAGAAGTAAATTATAAATCTCTGGCACTTCATGGCAGCAATTGATTTGAAAGAAAAAAATTTGGGGTGAACTACCCCTTTAAGCTCCTATTACACCGCTGTCAGCGCTCGTTTGCTCCTCGTTCCCTGCTCGTTGCCAGCGCTATTCCACGCGTTGGCAGCGAGCAAGTAAGTGCTGGAGGGGCCGCGGGGAAGTGCGGGGAGCTGCCCGGGTGATCGCTAGATCGTCCCGGCAGCCCACAGAGGGTAGCAGCGGTCTGCTGCCGCCGCTCCTATTCCACAGAGCGACGGCAGCAGTTCGCTACTATCATTGTCGTTTGTCTTTCAACATGTTGAAAGACAAACGACAGCAACGATGTCATGTTCATGTTGGCTGATCGTTGCCTTCTGCTACACGGGACGATTGGGTTAAGTTATCCTGGACTCTGTTGTTCATCTACACTACACTACCCAGGGAGGGCATATACCAGCATATACTGCGATATACACATCTCACCGGCGTCAGCATCTGAATGCTTTCATTGAAGTTTCCGATGAATGCCATGATGGTCATCTTCTGCATCAGCCTCTCGATCTTGCTGAACTGCATCATAAAGCGATCCTCATCAGATAAGTTCTCCAGAGGCTTCTTCTCCCTCTCGTACTGCCGCAAGACTTTAACTTCCGCCTCCGTCGGCATGAACCTCATCAGACACTCCACAAAGTCCACCGGTAATGTTTTCAGGTCAAACCTATGAAAGAGCAATGACAAAAAATTTGAATAACTTCAATTTGACAACTCAAAAAAGAATCTGTAGGCTCCCCCAGCTATTCTTCTTGGAAATGTATAAATAAACTGACAACTGGGCGTTACCATTCCTATGTCAATAGAGTGTATCCTTAGGGGCCTATTCCATGAAGCGATAATCGGCCAAATCAGGCCGATTCAGCCGATTATCGCTCCGTGGAATAGAGACAACGATCAGTCGATGATCGTATCATCGACTGATTGTTTATTTAGGTTCCAACCTAAAATCATCGGGCACCGACCTATTCGGGCTATTCCACGCAGCGATGCGCGGCGGGTGACCGACGATTTCTGATGCACCATACATTACCTACACATGTTGCAGGGCTTCTCCTGCGCTCCTTCTTCCTCCTGGTCCCACGCGCAGCAGCAGCTTCGGAGCGGCCTGTCTTAGCTGACAGACTGCTCAGCCAATCACTGGCCAGTGATTGGCTGAGCAGTCTGTCAGCTCAGACAGGCCGCTCCGAAGCTGTTGCTGCGCACGGGACCGGGAGGGAGAAGGAGCGCAGGAGAAGACCTGCAACATGTGTAGGTAATGTATGGTGCTTAAACAAGGGTTGCAAGGACATCGGTAACAATGTCCCTGCAGCCCTCGCTAAACGATTATCGGGACATGGAATAGGCCCAGTAAACGAGCGCCAATTTAGCAGAACGGCGCTCGTTTACATTATTGATCGGGCCCCCATTGGCCCGTGGAATAGCACCCTTACACAGTGATATTTTAAGCACTGATTGGTCAGTGTCAGACAGTACAGGGACACACCCTATTGTCAAGGAGGATGGTAACACCCAGTTGTCTATTTATTCAAACATTTTCAGGAGGAATAAAAGAGGAACAACACAATGCACAATGAAACATGCGCCACCGTCCCATATATGATCCTATGTATATGAAGGCAGTATACCAGCGTACGATGGACATATCTATCACCTTCCACTGTTTTGCTGAAAGAAAGAAAAACCAGACGTCAAGTTAAAGATCTTCCTTAGAAGAGCCGCGGTGTCTGGCAGGAGCTGGCCGGGGCGTATATCACTTAGATGTATAACCTTTCGTGGATATTAATTGGAGAGTACACACAGACAGCAATTATTGATCGCTGAATAGCAAAGGAAATGCTTCACTTCATCTGCAACTGTGTTATCTGGATGCAGAGTAGGGGAAATATACATCACTTAGACTTAGCAAAGTCTTCCTCTCCGATAACTCCCAGCATGCATTGCCCATTATACAATGGCTGGAGTTGTATAGATTTCTTTATGCTTATGTCCATAATACGGCTAATTTTGTACATTGCCACAACATGGCTCCTATAGATTTCTATGGTACCCTCTATATGCTTCCCATTCTATGGTGTCATGCTCCATCAGATGCTGTTTTAAAGTGGTTATCCATCGAAAATCTTTTTCTTTCGAATCAACTGGTTTCAGAATGTTACATAGATTTGTTATTTACTTCTATTTAAAAATCTCAAGTCTTCCAGTACATATCAGCTGCTGTATGTCCTGCAGGAAGTGGTGTTTTCTTTGCAGGCTGACACACTGCTCTCTGCTGACATCTGTCTAGAGCAGGAGCAAATCCCTATAGTAAACCTGTACTGCTCTAGACAGTTTCTGACAGTTCAGGACAGTTCTGGACAGTTCAGACTGGAAAGAAAGCACCACTTCCTGCAGCACCTACAGCTGATAAGTACTGGAAAACTTGATATTTTTAAAAAGAAGTAAATTGCAAATCTATATAACTTTCATCCTTTCAACCTTTAATGAACTATTCCACCCTGGAAGCATTGCTAGGCCCCCCAAAAATATATGTCTTCAGTATGTTGGGTTGGTATTTCTAGAGATGGGTAGTCAACAACCTTGTTCTCCTGAGGGATATGGAGATAGCAGATTCTATGCCTGTTACCTTGTAGTTACATCTGTTCATGCAAGTATGTACTGGGGGCCTCCTAACTCTCCCATAACAGCAAAAATCTGAGAAACTAAGGATAAGGCAGTTGAATTGCTACTGTACATGCTCAATCCTTTTTGGGAAGATAAGCAGACACCAAAAAAGTATGGCAGGAGGTGCTTCCTCTTTTCCCAAAGAGAACAAATGCATGCTCTGCTGACCTGTACATGCAAGTGTGTGAGATCTAGCTATTTACTTGTTGTTTAGGGCCAGATTTTCTACCTGTTGCAAATCACTTTGGAGCTTTTAATCACTCAGTAGTCCTCAACATGGTGCAGACTGAGCTTTATTTCTAAATCTTCTACAAGTGTTTTCTCAGGAAGTCTCTCTACTGAGTGCTGACCAGGATTGTCCTCAGCCAGTTGGTTAAGTTGCAAATAAAGCCGAAGTACCCTGCAGATACTGCTCGGTCGCCAGATTTACTACTTGCTGCAGATTGCTTTGGAGCTTTTAATCACTCAGTAGTCCTCAACATGGTGCAGACTGAGCTTTATTTCTAAATCTTCTACAAGTGTTTTCTCAGGAAGTCTCTCTACTGAGTGCTGACCAGGATTGTCCCCAGCCAGTTGGTTAAGTTGCAAATAAAGCCGAAGTACCCTGCAGATACTGCTCGGTCGCCAGATTTACTACTTGCTGCAGATTGCTTTGGAGCTTTTAATCACTCAGTAGTCCTCAACATGGTGCAGACTGAGCTTTATTTCTTGTCCTTATTACCCGTACAAAAAAGTAGGTCAAAAATAGGTACTAGAGCGCCATGTTCCCAGCAAATGTGAGCCGTGTATTCAAGGTTCTATAATACTGGTTGCAAGTGCACCTTGTTATGGAAGCAATTTATCCTAATTATAGCGTCTCGTAGTTATTTAATATGGGTCACTGGCCAAACTTTCTATGAGTCAAGCATAGAAAATAGCTGTAAGCAGTGAGCTCAGTAAATTGCATAACAGGATCTGCGGTAATCTCATAAGCCGCAGTATTTGCGCGTTTCCCAGGTCCGCTACTTACTGCTGGATGGCCCGGCAGATCTCCTCTGCAGTCTTTCCTGCTTTTCTCAGGGTGATGGCAAGGTTTTTGGCCCTGTTTGCTTCCAGTAGCGTCACTTTGCTAGAACCTTTAGGCGCCGCTTTTTGCTTGTTGGAGGTGACATCGATGGCTGGGCCTTGGGCTTTTGTCTTGAAGATTTCTTCAAATTCATCTACATTCAAGTCCTAAAAAAGGTGAAATCTTGGTAATTTGTCTACTTCAACATTAACATATATTAGCAAGAAAAAAAAACAGACATTTATTCTGCAAACAGAACTGCACTTTAAGAGTCCTGAAGAGCATTTACCAAACAGTAATATACATTAGCTATATCTGTATCTAATATAGCTGAATGATAATCAATGCATCCACAAAAATGTGATATTACTGCATTGATATGCCTCCTATCAAGCGCCCCCTATTGATTAAGATAATGCTATGCCTAGAGCTGTGCCTGGGGGCAGTGACTGACCCAAGGAGTCACCAATGATAGAAGTCACATTAATTGGCCAATGCAATGTTATGACTGACTGGGTCACTAAGTAAACTAAGTAAACATCCACAGTGCAGGGGGAAAAGTAAGTGAACCTCTGTGTTAATGACTACTCCAAGAGAAAATTAGCATAATGTATCTGAATTTAAGGGGGATCTGATTTAAAGTGGGAATCTTACAGATGCTCTGCCTATTAAATAATGCATTGTGGCTGTTAACCCAATTTTTGTTTGTCTATAATTGTGACTTTGAGTACATTCAAACCCCATTTTTATCAATAATCTATACAGAAATTCAGGTCAAATCACTTACTTTTTCTTTCAACTTATAATATCCATAGAACAGACTGTATGGAAATATAAAAAATAAAAAACATAGCATCCCCTAACCTATCAGTTTCTATCATAATAAACATTGACAATGATAAGAATAACCAAATAAACTTTTCACTATTATCATGCGACCATTGCCGTTACCTCCAGTATCCGCTCATCGTCAATTTCATTGAAAACTGTGCCATTGATCTGGTTGGGCTTTAGAGCTACCCAGTTGAATACTGGCATCCGGAACTTTGTCTTGATCGGCTTCTTAATTTTCACAGCTGCGAATCAAGATGTAGAGGTTATCACTATATGTGAATAGATGTGCGGTACATACAATGACACAATAGTACTATAGTGTTACCAAAATGTAAACTGGTGCTGGTCTTCACTACCATTGTATTGTTCCTCTGTTATTCCCTTTGGAAATGTCTAGCTAAATTAACAACTGGGCATTACTAATTTCTCTTCTTAAAGGGCAAGACATAGTATTTTTCTCAGGACGCAAAAAAACGCCACAAAAAAAAATTACCTACCTGGGTTCTCTGTAGTTTCTACTGTGACATTTTCCCATTCCCGGCTTGTGGCTCTGCTTGCTACTTCCTGTCTCAGTCAATCACCATGGGGGGCTGGACTTCTGAGAAAGGTCGGTCTTGGAAGTTGCAAGCAGAGCAATGACCGGAAGAAAATGTGGGGACTCAGGTAGGTGAGTATGCATTTTTTTTTATTTTCATAGCAGCCTCAAAAATTGTATGTACCTGAAATATCCCTTTATTGGAATGTGTGCCCCTGCACAGATACCATCAGCACTGATTGGACAGTGTTGAGGACACGCCCCATAGATAAGCTGAATTGTTAACACCCAGTTGTCAATTTATTCATAATTTTCCAGGAGGAATAACAGAGGAGCAATACAACACAGGGTTCTAAGAAGTAGAAGTATTTGTAAGGCACAAGTGTCAGTAGGGTGGACAGGGATGGGATGACTAGCAATGATATTATTAATGACAAAAACAATGGATCGATAATGTTTACATCTACACATTATCTAGATGCATAAACTGGTGGCTGTGGGTACAGCCAACAAACCTCCAACAAATAGCCACTATGTAAGGTTTCAGGGAGCAGCAATTTCCCCTGGAGGGGAAATATATATTACATGGCCCCCATACAAGTGAATGGATGTTCATGTAATACTCCATAGTATACATTATGTCTACAAATCCCAATAATGATTTCATTCACTGACGACAAGCAGAGATCTTGTAACTGATTGATAGGTACAACAATGTATCATATCATATTCCTGACATGCAAAACAAGATGCAATGGGACATAAGTGCAATACAGAGGGAGGGAGATGTGGGAAATCAAAGGAAACCTACAGAACAGCTTGATCGGCCCGTCTTTAGCGGAAGCGTAAAAGCAAGGAGAGAGGTTAGTGTCATAGGATACGCATTGTTAAACATAAGTCATGAGTGCAGCACCACAGAAAGGGTTAATACAAGACACAATGCTTCATACGTCACTGGACACATTTGCAGACAGCCATTCTCTCGCCTGGAGTAAAACGCCATGTAAGCCAATTACACATGATTTGGTTTTGTTGTTGGGATTTCTCAATGTTCGGAGCTATATATACAGCGTCCGAATTACAATAATCCATTGCGGACTCTGAAGCCAAGATTAAGATGTAAAAGCAATCAACATCAACTAATCTCTTAATCTAATGTAACTAATACATAATGGACTAACACTACTGGAGGGGTCAGGAAGGTTTGGACGCATCGCCTGGAGTATGAAACCTTCTTAATATACCCTATTGAGGACATAATAGAGAAGGAGACCCCTCCATTCTTCTTCAAGGAGTGTCTCTCACTCTGGAGGACCCGGCATGTCCTTGTATTATCTGAGAGGCTCATTGATTTCATTGGAGACTGTGTAACGCTATGTTTCTCCTGTGGTGGCGCTGCAGGGAAACTGCTCAATGCTCATAGTTCATATACCGCCGGTGGAGAATAGGAAGACGCTTTATGATCAGTTTATTAATGGACAACTCACAGGGGAGGAGATTTTTAACACAGCAGCAATAAAATACTACAACCTGTAATAAGAGAAGTGGGGAGCAGCTGGCACTTGTTTAAGCCTATCCTGAGTATGAGGAAGTGAGATCAGCGTGTTATCACTGGGAGATATATAACGCTAGGAGCTGACTCACTGTCACACACTTCCTGGGCTCAGCACAACGAATCACTCAGCAAATACACTGACTAACCCAGTCTATTACTCAGTACTGATAGCGGAAACTTCAAGGTACAACAGATGAGAAATCCCAAATTCCTTCCCATGACGTATCCCAGCACTATATGGATCCAAGCATCCAGGATTTCTCAATGCCATAATTATTATTTTTTGTAAGGAAATCAGTCAATTAGTGTGAGAAATGTAGCAGAGCTGAGTTTGTAAGGTGCATAATTGCTGAGTTTGTCATTCGGCTCCTCTTTGGTTGTACATATGACCCCACTGGATAATCTGTAGGTTCACAGCAGCTCCTATTAAATTGTACCTGTTGTTTAAATTCTTTTTGCAGAAATCAATAGTCCAGGCGATTTTAAGAAACTTTGTAATTGGGTTTATTAGCCGAAAAATGCATTTTTATCATGAAAAGGCAGATTGAAGTCTCTCCCCCCCCCTGTCTTCATGGTTCTCTATGGAGAGGGGAGGGGGGGAGGGAGATGAGGAACCAAAACAGGACAACAAAGAGTTAATTTACAGCTACATCACCGGGCTGTCTGATCTGAAGTCAGCACTGACCTTTCTGACCTCTGAATACGGCTTTCACACAGGTCCCACTGTGTAATCCTTTGTTCTCTGCTCTCTGCTGGCGACTAATCTCCCTCCTCCCCTCTCCATAGGTTACACAGGGCCCGACTGATGTAAAAGAGTAGAGATTTCCTGATAATGAGCAGTGAATGAGAGAGAGGAGGAGGGGGGGGACCTGGGGAAAGGCTTTTTGAATGCAGATAATGGCATATTTGCCCAATTACAAAGTTTCTTAAAATCACCTGCACTATTGATTTCTGCAAATAAATAAATAAATAAAATACGACAGCGACACTTTAAGTTCCCAATAGTCACTCTGCCCTTCAGTATTTGTAGGACATGTATAAGAACATCCCCCATATTGTGAAAGGTTACATGTTTGGCTTCCTCTGCCTGGCACAATCCGTCCACTTGGTGGTAGGTATATTATATTACAGATGATAGATGTAAAAAGTCTTGCTAAAACAAAAAGTCCCTGTATCAACTAGTCCAATGGACTCTCTTCTTCCTTAAAGACACTATTCCAAGATTATAATTTATTACCTATCCGCATCTGAGCAGTGCGTGTCTGAGCACTGGAACCTGCACTGATCATGAGAGCTGAGGTCCCTTGTTCCTGCATGTGAATGAATCAGGGATCGAGCACACATGTTACCACTTATATCACCCACTATGGGACTATGGAACTTATCTTTCTTTGGAAGTTCAATAGCAAGAGAATTGAGTGGCACACGCTTGACCCCCATTCTCATGATCGGTGAGGATTCGAGTGGTTGAACCTCTGCCAATCAGATACACAATAACTATGCTGCGGACATGTGATAAGTTACTGTAACTTGCTGTTCCTGGACCAATCTGAATAGTGTTTCATAGATCTACCGTAGATCATGTCTGTCGGGACAGAAGAGAAATAGGTAAATGGGTCTATCCTGCCAACTCCAGGACCCTTGAAAAAAAGCAAAACTGCAAAAAAAAAAATCAAACACTGGGATCTGACAGTATAAGAAAGCAATATAGAGATAGTTATAAACCAGAAGCAACCTAGATGACCAGCATAGCCAACCTTAGATAACTAACCGTTGTGATGGTCTGATGGATTGTTACCTGCAAGTCCTGAGTTAAATATAACCGTAGGTGAGGCAGATCCTGGTAGAGGAGGAGCTCCTGGAGGAGGAGGTGGTGGAGGTACTGGAGGTTCCACGGCTGGACCAGGAAGAGGTGGTGCTGGAGGAGGAGGTGGTGGAGGAGGCGGTGGTGGCGGTGGAGCCGGAGGAGCAGGAGGCATCGTAGAGGATGCGGGTCCATTTTCTACTAAAACAAATAGCAAACATGTTTGGTATTTAAATATTTTCCACATAATTGAAGATACATGATGAAATTTTTAATGTACATGCCTAAATCTGATTACAGATTCTCAAGAGTTGTCAGGATCCTCCAACCAACAATTACTATGGTTGTCCCCTTAACTTACCCAAATATACATGTAAATTCTACAGTGGAAGATGGAGATGATTAGTGACCAGGCACATCTCATCTCTCTAAGTCATATTCATGATGCAGCTTAGAAAGGTTGTATAGGATCAAGAAACATGGCTGCCTTATTCAAGAACAGCAGCGCACTTGTCCACACATTATGGGTAATATTAGAGCTAAGCGTAATTCATTTCAATAGGGCCACAGTGCTGTTTTGGGGAGGACTGTCATCTCAACACAAAGGAAGTGCCCGCTCAGCCAATCACTGGCTAAGGCGTGTCACTGCTGTGTCCAGTGATTGGCTGAGCAGGTATTCCATCCTATTTCCTGTGATGCTATGATGGGACTATATATATATATATATATATATATATATATATATATATATGACATCTGAAAAAAAATGGACACGTCTATTAAATGCTGAACATCGAAATGTTGACCTCAAGGCATCTTAAAAATTCTTTACTAATCAAGGACCATATTACCACTTACCTGCCCCAGGCTCCGAGGGCAAAGGTGGTGGGGGTGGCGGCGTCGGTGCTGACGGTAGAGAGATTCCTGATACACCTGTTAAAGCTCCACCTGGAACTGAAGGTCCTGGCTGTGAGATACCAGTAGCAGATGTTATTTCACCCACTACTTCTGTTCCCGATGGCACAGCAGCCCCCGACGTCACTAGCGGCGTAATAGAAATGTCCCCATCGCCCTTCTTCTGAATTTTAAGAGTCCCTTGTTTCTCCAACTCGTGGATTTTTCTTTCCAGGGTGGACTGTCTCTGAATGGCTTCCTCCTTCTCCTTGACCATCTTCCGTAACGTGTGCACCTGGGTGTTGGCATCTTTACAGACTTCCTGTGCCGAAATAAAAACAACTAATGAACAGCTGACGACATGTAGCTCCGTAGGCTTCCATACTTTCTTTTATAGCCTAGTCTACTACGTCATTCTATACAGAAAACAATAATGTCATACTGACATCAACCAACCCTGTGGCTGCCAACTAGTGGGTTCACAGAAGCCCAGGGGTGCATTTGTTGTGCATGTTTTTCCAGCATATGTAGCAAATGTAATCTTCTAACATGATGTGAACACGGCCTAAATTTAACTATGTGTTGGACAATTTGCCTCAAAGATATACATATAGAGGTATATATAGGTATAGGGGTATACGCTACAGTTGTGGGAATTATCTCTCAACCGTCACATATCGCCAAAGGAGTTGTCCAAAGTCGTCAACAATTCCCACCGAGACCTCTCAGTCAATTCCCCCTGCAGCCACGTTGTGGGAGCCCATTAACGTGCCGCGTCCTCTGGCGGCACTATTAGTGCAAGTGGAAGGATGGTGACAAAAGTCAACTCCTGGCTAAGCTTACATGTTATCTTGATGACTTAATGGGTTATTTTACGTACAGAGAGTCACAGTATCATAGAACTCTATAGGGTGAGTCTCCTGCTTCTTGTAAGAGCTGAACACCACCAGGCACTGTACATGGGCATTATTCCTCTCTGTATAACGCATTGTCACAGGTGTGGGCAGAACAATACAGCGGCAGGTTAGGTTTCAGTCAGTGTACAGACTACTGTGGATATTATCAGCTCATTGTTTGGCTGCAATTATATAAGTATATGTCATATGGCGACAATCACAATCGTACCCGGGCAATTTCCAGTTCCTTATGTCTTTGCATGAGCTGTTTTTCCAGTTCTACAATTTTTGACATGGCTTCGTTTTCGGTGTCTTGTAGCTTTTCAGAGAGCTGTGGATGGGAACGAGGAAAATGGTTCATTTGTTTCATCAAAATTTACAAAAATATATTAAAAAAAAAAGGCATAAGATTGTGTATTGTATATTTTATTCCTCTTACTTCACTTAAAAAAAAGACTATTATAGCACATACAGACTTACGGAGGCAGTGTTAGAGTAGGGGTGTTCTTGTATATAGGGGGGGCAGTATTATAGTAGTTATATTCTTGTACATAGGAGGCAGTAGAATAGTAGTTATATACCACAATTATATATAGATATAGGCAGTATTATAGTAGTTATATTCCTGTATATAGGAGCAGAATTATAGTAGTTATATTCTTGTATATAGGAGCAGTATTATAGTAGTTATATTCTTGTATATAGGAGCATTATTATAGTAGTTATATTCCTGTATATAGGAGCAGTATTATAGTAGTTATATTCCTGTATATAGGAGCAGTATTATAGTAGTTATATTCCTGTATATAGGAGCAGTATTATAGTAGTTATATTCCTGTATATAGGAGCAGTATTATAGTAGTTATATTCTTGTATATAGGAGGCAGTATTATAGTAGTTATATTCTTGTATATAGGAGGCAGTAGAATAGTAGTTATATACCACACTTATATATAGATATAGGCAGTATTATAGTAGTTATATTCCTGTATATAGGAGCAGAATTATAGTAGTTATATTCTTGTATATTGGAGCAGTATTATAGTAGTTATATTCCTGTATATAGGAGCAGAATTATAGTAGTTATATTCTTGTATATAGGAGCAGTATTATAGTAGTTATATTCTTGTATATAGGAGCAGTATTATAGTAGTTATATTCCTGTATATAGGAGCAGTATTATAGTAGTTATATTCTTGTATACAGGAGGCAGTATTATAGTAGTTATATTCTTGTATATAAGAGCAGTATTATAGTAGTTATATTCTTGTACATAGGAGGCAGTAGTATAGTAGTTTTATACTACAGTTATATATAAATATAGGCAGTATTATAGTAATGTTGATTTCTTTTCTTACATGAGAAATGTTTTCTTCCAGTTCTTCCACTCTTTCCAGTGCTGCATTCTTGGTCTCGGCATCCTCCAGGAGAGCCCCCACATCAAACACATTATCCAGATAAGCCTGAATCTGGACTTGAAGTTTGTCACTTTCTGTATGTTTCAGTTTCTGTAAAATAAATGGACAGACAGGCTAAAATGCAACCTAACACTTTATTCTTCAAGGGGGGACATCGAGGGACAGTCAAGGCACAACTATTTGCATGATTCTGCATATCCCACAACCAATACAATCTGATGTTCTTTTGAAAATAATTAAGAATAAAATAAAAATAAAATAAAAAGTAAATAAAAATCCACATGATATATACTTGAACATGTAAGGCAAATGTTTTCAGGAGATCCAAATATTATACTTACATCCAGGTATTCATCCAAGGCTAGTTTGGTAAACTCGAATTGAAGATGAACTCTAAAATTCATGTCTTCTACCGAATGGACTACGATGTTAATGAACTGCATACATGCAACCTGCAACAAGCCACAGACAGCATTAAAAGGGTTAACTAATTACAGCTTCTGCACACTGGGCAAAATAGTGTGCTAATGCATACAGTACTCCCGCGGATTCTCCACCCGTCACTCCCATCCCAGAACTTCATTTCGGGCTTTTCCCTGTACACTACATGCCACCGTGGAACTATTTATAACTTTTGGGGCAGGCTGTGAATGTTGCCATTCATAATGTAATTCCTTACTGTCGCTTTAAGACGGTCCGTGTAACACATGCAAGCAGGTATTTGTGTATGGATGCAATCTACAGCTCTGTATACATCAGCACACGTGCACATAAAAAATAACATATAGGACCATGATGAAGGTTCCCTGCCAACCGAACTATGTTCTCCTTCATTCCTGTGCAGATGGTAGAAGTGCCAGGTATTACTAGAAGTAATAGTCTTATTACCTGTTACTTCTTTTTTAGCCCCAACACTGAGGCATGTACATGAATGTAGATGTGTGTCATGTTTTTTATACTTTAATAGTGCCCCCTGTGCACTATACTGTAATAGTTCCCCACACTGTAATAGTGCCTCCTGTGTTACATACTGTAATAGTTCCCCACACTGTAATAGTGCCTCCTGTGTTACATACTGTAATAGTGCCCCATACTGTAATAGTGCCTCCTGTGTTACATACTGTAATAGTGCCCCATACTGTAATAGTGCCTGTGTTACATACAGTAATAGTGCCTCCTGTGCCCCATACTGTAATAGTGCCCCCTGTGCCCCATACTGTAATAGTTCCCCACACTGTAATAGTGCCTCCTGTGTTACATACTTTAATAGTGCCCCACACTGTAATAGTGCCCCCTGTGTTACATACTGTAATAGTGCCCCATACTGTAATAGTGCCTGTGTTACATACAGTAATAGTGCCCCCTGTGTTACATACTGTAATAGTGCCCCACACTGTAATAGTGCCCCCTGTGTTACATACTGTAATAGTGCCCCATACTGTAATAGTGCCTCCTGTGTTATACAGTAATAGTGCCCCCTGTGTTACATACAGTAATAGTTCCCCCTGTGTCCCATACTGTAATAGTGCATCCTGTGTCCCATACTGTAATAGTGCCCCCTGTGCCCCATACTGTAAGTGTCCCCTGTGCCCCATACTGTAATAGTGCCCCCCATATGGTAATAGTGCACCCTGTACCCCCATACTGTACTAGTGTCTCCTGTGCCCAATACTGTTATAGTGCCTACTGTGCCCCATACTGTAATAGTGCCCCACATATAGTAATAGTGCCCCAATACTGTAACAGTCCCCTCTGTGCCCCTATACTGTAATAGTGCTCCCTGTGCAGCCATATGTTAATAGTCTTTCTTGTGCCCCCATAATAATGACCCTGTGCCCCTATACTGTAATAGTCCCCCCATATGGTAATAGTGCCCCCTGTGCCCCCATACTGCAATAGTGCCTCCTGTGCCCCATACTGTAATAGTGCCCACTGTGCCCCATACTGTAATAGTGCCCCCCATATGGTAATAGTGCCCCCTGTGCCCCAATACTATAACAGTCCCCTCTGTGCCCCTATACTGTAATAGTGCCCCCTGTGCAGCCATATGGTAATAGTCTTTTTATGTGTCCCCATACTGTAATAATAGCTACAGATCTGTATGCGCTCAGCGCCAGAGCTCCACTAGTGGCCACTGCAGGTACTGACATTTTTTTGGGTTTTGGACACTAAACTGGACGAAGGGGAAACTTTTTTTAGAACTGTAATAAAAATAAGGACCAATATAAATTATAGGAAATAGAAAGCAAATGGAATTTCTTTTAAGTAAATATGTAACGGATTAAAGTCCACAGGGGTTTATTTTAAGGAGACGTCCAGACATTTTTAAAATCCTGGAGCCAACAGGGGCAAATTTAATAATGAGTAAAAACTTACCTCTCCCCGTGCCCGCGGTGAGCAGTGAGCCCGAAGGCATTTCCCCCCCGCATTGTGATGATGTCACAACATGGGGTAAAATGCCTGTCCCAGCTGATAGACTTGCCACTCAGCCAATCAGTGACTTGGGCAGCGTCCCACCCCCGTCGCTGAGCAGCCCGTCCATCAGCCTGGTCGTGACGAGTGCAGAGCCGAGATCCCAGAGCCTGGCGGGGGTCCTGAGGCCGCTCCCGCTGCTGCTCACCGCGGGCACGGGCACGAGAGTTAAGTTCCTACTCATTATCAAATTCCCCCCGGCCCCTGCTGGCTGCTGGATTTAAAAAATGGCCGGACTTCTCCTTTAAAGAAGTCTGTATACAGACGGGGCTACAACTTTGCAGGGTGAGGAACAAAACCTAAATTTTCTGCAGCCTGTTTTCTTATTCTCCAGATGCTTTTACCAAGAATCAATGAATCTCCTCCAATGTATTTCTGAGAAGTTCTCCATGGTTCTCATAACCTGAATTTTTATGTAAATACTTTTTCTTTTTTTTTTGAATATTCAAGTACAAGTTCATCTGAAGGTAACCGCTGCCTTTGACGGTCGTGAATATTCCTCAGGCATCAGTAATTCCTGAACTATTGTTCTTTTAATAAGCAGGTATGTGGAGCCTGAAGCGCCATGCTACAGCTGATGATATCTGGAGAGTTCGGCTCTGTTCACATGTGCATTGAATATGACATCTTATTAGAAGAGAAGAATAATACCAGTCTAGTGATGAGGACCGTGTTTCTCTGAAAATAAGACCTGTCTTCATTTTGCAGGGTTTTGGGAGTAGGCTTGAAATTTATATACTCCAATAATAAGCCCTAGTTACAGTCAGCTGACCAGATCCCTGACACTGGGTGCTGAGCATCAGCCAATCAGTGTCAGGCTTGTTATGCTCCGCCCCCATCTGCTCAACACAATCTGCAGGGGAGGCAGGAGGGGTAAGAAGATGCACAGGAGGGGAAACTGAATATAGGGGGACGGAGGGTACGTTAGCCAACAACAGAGGAGGGAGGTATACAGTATGGGGACTACCTGCAGAGAGGGGAGGTATACAGTATGGGGACTATCTGCAGAGGGGGGGAGGTATACAGTATGGGGGAAGAACCACAGAGAGGGGAGGTATACAGTATGGGGACTATCTGCAGAGAGGGGAGGTATACAGTATGGGGACTATCTGCAGAGGGGGGGAGGTATACAGTATGGGGGAAGAACTACAGAGAGGGGAGGTATACAGTATGGGGACTATCTGCAGAGGGGGGGAGGTATACAGTATGGGGGAAGAACTACAGAGGGGGTGGGTAGGTATACAGTATGGGGGGGGGCTTACTGCAGAGGAGGGAGGTATACAGTATAGGCACGATCTGCAGGGAAGGGAGGTATACAGTATGGGGACTGTCTGCAGAGGAGGGAGGTATACAGAATGGGGACTACCTGCAGAGAGGGGAGGTATACAGTATGGGGACTAACTGCAGAGAGGGGAGGTATACAGTATGGGGACTACCTGCAGAGAGGGGAGGTATACAGTATGGGGACTATCTGCAGAGAGGGGAGGTATACAGTATGGGGACTATCTGCAGAGAGGGGAGGTATACAGTATGGGGACTATCTGCAGAGAGGGGAGGTATACAGTATGGGGACTAACTGCAGAGGGGGAGGTATACAGTATGGGGACTATCTGCAGAGAGGGGAGGTATACAGTATGGGGACTAACTGCAGTGAGGGGAGGTATACAGTATGAGGGAAGAACTACAGAGAGGGGAGGTATACAGTATGGGGACTATCTGCAGAGGGGGGGAGGTATACAGTATGGGGGAAGAACTACAGAGGGGGTGGGTAGGTATACAGTATGGGGGGGGCTTACTGCAGAGGAGGGAGGTATACAGTATAGGCACGATCTGCAGGGAAGGGAGGTATACAGTATGGGGACTGTCTGCAGAGGAGGGAGGTATACAGAATGGGGACTACCTGCAGAGAGGGGAGGTATACAGTATGGGGACTAACTGCAGAGAGGGGAGGTATACAGTATGGGGACTACCTGCAGAGAGGGGAGGTATACAGTATGGGGACTATCTGCAGAGAGGGGAGGTATACAGTATGGGGACTATCTGCAGAGAGGGGAGGTATACAGTATGGGGACTATCTGCAGAGAGGGGAGGTATACAGTATGGGGACTAACTGCAGAGGGGGAGGTATACAGTATGGGGACTAACTGCAGAGAGGGGGGGTATACAGTATGGGGACTATCTGCAGAGAGGGGAGGTATACAGTATGGGGACTACCTGCAGAGAGGGGAGGTATACAGTATGGGGACTATCTGCAGAGGGGGGGAGGTATACAGTATGGGGACTATCTGCAGAGGAGGGGAGGTATACAGTATGGGGACTACCTGCAGAGAGGGGAGGTATACAGTATGGGGTCTATCTGCAGAGGAGGGAGGTATACAGAATGGGGACTACCTGCAGAGGAGGGAGGTATACAGAATGGGGACTACCTGTAGAGAGGGGAGGTATACAGTATGGGGACTAACTGCAGAGAGGGGAGGTATACAGTATGGGGACTACCTGCAGAGAGGGGAGGTATACAGTATGGGGACTACCTGCAGAGAGGGGAGGTATACAGTATGGGGACTATCTGCAGAGGGGGGAGGTATACAGTATGGGGGAAGAACTACAGAGGGTGTAGGTAGGTATACAGTATGGGGGAAGAACTACAGAGGGGGTAGGTAGGTATACAGTATGGGGGAAGAACTACAGAGGGGGTGGATGTATACAGTATGGGGGAAGAACTACAAAGGGGGTAGGTAGGTATACAGTATGGGTCGAAACAACCACAGAGATGGGAGGAAGGTATACAGTATGGCGGATAAATACCGTATATAGTGGGGCTACAGTGTAGCAGCATACTGTGTTTCTCTGAACATAGGCCCTATCCTGAAAATAAGCCCTAGCTCTTTTTTAGAGAAAATAATAATATAAAACCTTGTCTTATTTTGGAAGAAAATGATGGAGCTTTGCTGGGCCCCCACAGATCGTAAGAATGGGAGTTCTTTGTTCTCACAGTGAATGAAATAGCAAAGTGGAAAGCTGATGAGTGAATTTCAAGAAATTAATTTTATGTCTAATTTGGTCAAATCATTCAAATCAAATAAATTTAGTCCAAATTGAAGGTGCCCTGACTTCTCTGAAAAGTCATGTATGACACACTGAGTTCTCCATGGGCTATATCCATCCATATCCAAACTAGGCTTAGGGTTTGTAGGGTTAGCTTAGGGACTTCTTAAAGGGGTTGTCTAGCGCTACAAAAACATGACCACTTTCTTCCAGAGACAGCACCGCTCTTGTCTCCAGTTTGGGTGCTGGTGTTGTAACACAGTTCCATTGAAGTGGATGGAGACAAAAGTGGTGCTGTCTCTGGAAGGAAGAGGCCATGTTTTTGTAGCGTTGCCTAACCTCTTTAATCCTAATTCCTCAACCAAGCACAGGGCACCTGCGGCCCTCCAGCTGTTGCACAACTACAATTCCTATCATGCCTGGACAGTAAAGCTTTGTAGTTTTACAACAGCCGGAGGCCCTCAGGTTCTCCTTCCCTTTCCTAAACCTTCATCTAATTACTAAAATGATGGCTGACACGAACCCCAAAAGCTTCACATCCACCAAAAAGTTTATTTTGAGAAATTCAGAACAATGAGATTATTTCCAATGGCTAATAATAATAATAATCCGGAGCTAACCTACGTCAGGAAGCAAAACGCTTTTTCTTCTCTCAGAATAAAGTCCTCCGACCATAAGAGATCTGAATTATTAATTACTATTAATATCACTGCATCCTGAGACGTCTATTATACCATGAACGTGTACAGTGTGAAGTCACTAATAATCCATATACAGGTTTTATGTGTATATGTGATAAGTCCAATTATTAAAAACAAATCCATCAATTCAATTTATGGAAAAGCTGAGTGATAATCAATATGGAAGCCATTACTGCTTCAGCACAGGCTGTCACCCAGTTCTCCTAGTCTCCTATTCATACAGACAGATGACAACTATAGCAACTACTTCATAAAAAACATATCTGCCAAGGGGAAAGTTTTGCCAGAAAGAAATACCGTACAACTAAAGGAGCTAGCCATCTTAAAACCCAACCAGGATAGGCCGTGGGGGATCCGACCACTAGAACATCATCCAATTCCTAAAGTTTCCCAGATCTCCCAAAGTTCCTCTATGGATGGAGCACCAATGCATATACTCATCGCTCCAATTATTGTCTATAGAAGTTTTGAAGACTCAGTCCTATTTGAGTCCTAGTCTCAAAACCAGAGGGATTCCAGCACTCAGACCCCCCGCAATAAAACACTTATCCCTTATACTTTGGATATGGAATAAGTGTTCCCGGCTCCTGCAGCAGCAACATCACAGCCTGGCTGAGCGTTTGTCTGGTCAGCCAATCAGTGACCGGGCGTGCATGAGGCTTTCCAGGGTTTTATGTGAATTGTTGGCCTATCCTTGATCAATGTGAGTCTGAGCCCCAGAATACTGAAGTGAAAGGGAGCTGAGCTGCAGTAACCCAGGGTGGCCACTACACAGTATGGCGCTGTCTGCCTCCGGCTTTGTTCTCTATATGTGGGGGCACCATGGTTTTAGAAAACAGCTGATTAGTGGGGTTTGTCAGATATTTAAAAAAAAGTCCAAGAAACCCCCTTTAAAAATTCCAGGCAACCCATTTGAAAAATAAAAAAATAAAAAGTTGAAAAGACTTCAGGACACGAGGATTTTATATATCTAGGTCATTTTAGTGTGAAATGATGATATATCTCACTATCTGACAGATTTTTTGAAGCCAAAGCCAGGAATGGATTTGAGAAGAGGAGAAATCTCAGTCTTTCCTTTATGACCTGTTCCCTGTTTATAGTCTGTTCCTGGCTTTGGCTTCAAAAATCTGTCAGATAAATCTCTCTGTGTAAACACACCATTACAGAATGACTCTCTTAATGGGAATACGTGAAGATGAATAATGGGAATCTTACCATGAAATCTATATTGTTGTCTTCGTTCCTGAAATGTTCCATCAGCTTCTCGAAGCGTTGTTTTTCACCACAAACCTTGACGGGTAGAAGAAAAAAAAAAGAGAAAAGCAATCACCACACAAAGAAACATCAATATATGACTGCAGAAGAAAAGACTGCGATAAGGACGGTTGGATCGCCATCCGGAGAATCTCTTCTTCATGGTTTCAGATGTAAGACCCCTGCGCGTGCACAATGGCCGCTAATATTGGAGGTGGAGATACAGGGGTAAATGCTACAGGGGTCTGATAGCTACAGTTTTGTGAACAACACATAAGCAACTAACATTAATAGGGAACACACATGGTCCACCACAATCGTAGAGATATAATCGCGAAGGGTAAAATCACTGTTGTGTGTGGGCGATGAGGGTCTGTACAACTACCAGACTCTCCTGGCACCGGTTTATCCCTCCGAAAACAAAAGGGTTGATCATGAAAATCCATTACACCCCATCCTTTTCTCCACCTAAGAGTCAGGTGAGTCAGGATACGCCTTGAACTTTAGTATAAGGTGTATAAACAACTCTCAAACTCTTGGCACCATTGAAAGTCAGCAAGCACAGCATCTCCACTAGGGTTGGAGCTGACTGGCCTGACTGTCATAGCACTTAAAGGAGAAATCCAGGCTGGGGTGATTTTTGGCAGAGTGCTGGGGAGGATGAAAGAAGTAACATGCTCTCAGCAACCCTCGCTCCAGTGCTGTTGCTGGTATGCCGCAGCTTCGGTCACCCCCCCCCCCCCCGCCGGTCCCAGCCGCTTCTGGGTCTGAGTAGGGACCTGGGACATAACATGTCAGGCCCACTCAGCCAGCCAGTGTCCGTAACAGGGTCCTGATTCAGCCGCTGACTGGCTGACCTGACCTGATCACTAGTCAGACCACACATGGAATACTGTGTACAGTTTTGGGCACCGGTATATAAGAAGGACACAGCTGAACTGGAGCGGGTGCAGAGGAGGGCAACAAAGGTCATTAAGGGAATGGGTGGGTTACAGTACCAGGACAGGTTATTAAGCTTGGGGTTATTTACGCTAGAAAAAAGACGTCTTAGGGGCGATCTGATCACAATGTACAAATATATGAATGGACAGTACAGAGATCTTTGTAGTGATTTTTTTACTCCTAGGTCTGTAACCATGATAAGGGGGCATCCTCTACGTCTAGAGGAAAGAAGATTTCATCATCAGCATCGACGCGGGTTCTTTACTGTACGAGCGATAAGACTGTGGAACTCTCTGCCACATGATGTTGTCATGGCCGATTCATTAAATAAGTTCAAGGGAGGCCTGGATGCTTTTCTTGAACAATATAATATTACAAGTTATGGGCATTAGATTTCCGGTGATACGTTGATACAGGGATTGTTCTGGTTGCCATTGGAGTCGGGGGGGGGGGGGGGGGGGGGAGTTTTCTCCCTGTGGTGGGGCTATTGTCGTCTGCCTCGTGGGTTTTTTTTTTTGCCTTCCCTGGATCAACACAGTAGGGTTTCCCTAGGTTGAACCTGATGGACTCTTGTCTTCTTTCAACCTTATTTACTATGTTACTATGTTACTATGTTACATCCCAGGTCCCCACTCAGAAGCGGCTGACGGGGGGACCGATGCTGCAAGATACTGGCACCAGTGCTGGAGCGGGGAAGGTGAGAGCATGTTACTTCTTTCATCCTCCCCCACCCCTGTACTCTGCCAAAAATCACCCCAGCCCACAGTTCTCCTTTAAAGGGGTATTCTGGTCCTACAGTTAGAGTGAATATGCTGCCTGGACAGGGGGTTATTGTCATTTATGTTATTGCAGTTATTGTCCTAAAAAACAACTTTTAAACTTGCATCCCTGTGTCAAATTGGTGTGGCCTACAGTATACATGCCCGAGGATTGCGATGCCCCTCCGTTCCTCCTCCCCGCCTTCTTTATCATTAGGAATGCTCCCGGTCAGGATTTTTTCCATTCATCACCTGTCTTAACACTGCACAGGTGCCTTAACGACCCAGCACATGTGCAGTGTTCACACAGGTGATGAATAGGAGAAATTGTTCTAGGGGAGTTCCCAATGATGAAGAGGGCGAAAAAGGAGGGACAGAGGGGTGTCGCAATCCTAGGATTTGGGTACTCTAGGCCACACCAATTTGACACAGGGCTGCAAGTTTAAAAGTTGTTTTTTAAGACAATAACTGCATCACCTGCCGAACGGACCTCAGGACAGATCTTGGATTAAAAGCAGCTATCCGAAGGTACAAGTGGTTTGGGGGGGGGGGGGGGGTAGATTGTGGGTACAGAGTTGCTTTAAAACAGCACATCAGCTTAGTTGTTCAGCATTTCTGTCACCAGTTTATGTTGCCCTCATTAAGGGCACCATAAACCTAATGACAGGTTCCCTTTAATAATTCTATTGACATTTATAGAAAAAACTGAAACATAAAAAAAAATTTAAATTACAAGTCTTCAAGGCCTCTAATTTATTGAAAAAAAAAAATCTATAAAAAGACAGTGACACAAACATCTTCCTATTTTCTAACAAAAGGAGAAATCCAAGGAGATCTCCTCTAAAGCACATGACGGTATGACAACGCTTAACCATAAAACTAAAAAAATCCCCAGAGTATTTTTGTGTTGTTACCACGGAGATGCTACTTACTTCATGCAAATATAGCACAACTATAATTAAAATATAAATGAAACCATCGGAGACCCTTTTCACCCACCCTGCCAGGCTCAAAAGTCACTGAGAGTCTCGCAATATTTTTACCACATTCATCGAGCGCCATTCAATTTCAGTTATCTATTTTTTAGTTAGTTATATTTTATCATTTTCACTTTTTTATACCATATTGTTTGTTTGGTTTTTTTTTTACATTTTTTATATACTATTATTGTATTTATTATACTTTTTACTATTTATTACCATCTTGTTATAAAAATATTAATTAATTCATAATTTTTTATAACATAATAGTGGAATTTATGACAATATAGTGTTTTTTTTTTCTTTTCTTTCTTTACACCATATAAGTGGGGTGTGATGGGAGGCGTAGCCTGCCCCAACGCCATATTATATTTATTAGAGTTTACACTACAATGGTTGAAGCTTTCTAAGAGCTAAGTGCACTGTTTCGATTTTTTTAACACTATTTAAAAAAAAAATAAAATAAAAATATAACTGATAGCATTGCCAGCAGCTGCTGAATGTTAGCAGATCTGGACAGCGACTCTCTGATAGCTCATGGACAGTAATTGCAGGGTGATAACAGCTTTTTGTGTCTTTTTGTTGTCTAGAAACAGGTTGTCAGGATGAAATATGATCTTTCCAAAGATCATTTTACATATGACATCTGTACCTAGTAATATTTCCTTCTACTATGTTACCTGTCATTCTGAAATTTAAAAAAAAAAAAAAAAGTTCTATTGCCAATATTGGAGGTACAGACACCTGGGCTCACGTATCAGTATTGCCTTATTCTGTGTCGCAGTCGTAACGCATTATCTAACATTAAAGATGTAGTTCACCATTTTATTTTATTTTAAATCAAATGGTCCCAGAAAGTGTCAGAGATTTGTAATTTACTTCTGTTAAAAAATCTCCAGTCTTCCAGTACTTATCAGCTGCTGAATGTTCTGCAGGGAGTGGTGTATTTTTCCCAGTCTGACACAGTGCCCTCTGCTGCCATCTCTGTCCATGTCAGGAACTGTCCAGAGCAGTAGCAAATCCCCATAGAAAACCTCTACTGCTCTCCAGACAGGAAAGAATACCACTTCCTGCACGTTATACAACAGCTGATAAGTACCAGAAGACTTGAAATTTTTTAATAGAAGTAAATTACAAATCCCTGGCACTTGCTGGGACCAGTTGATTTGAAAGAAAACAATTTTTGGTGAAAAATCCCAAGTGAGGCTTGCACAGTCTTTGTGTTGCATGAATAAAATCACCATGTAGCCCTAGCCTTAAATAGAGAGAACATTGATTTCAACAGTAATAGTGTAATACCTCAATCCTCCTGCGGGGTTGCTGCAGAGAATCTAAACACTTACAGCCAGGTTGACCCATAGCTTACAGCTGATCCCAAGATCCCAACAGCTTTTCATTATGAGACTCTTCTGACTATTTAAAGCGGAAACTGGAAAATATTTTCTACATTTTCAATACGATAAACTATTTTCAGTGAGATTCATTGCCAAGTTTGTAGCAAATGAACCCATAAGAACACGCTGAGCCCTCTCCCTGGACCTAGAAAAATGCTGGATCAGATTTTTTTTTACCTCCTTGAAGTTATCAAATGCTGATAATATAATTTCATGTCCTCCACGGACAAGGCAGACGGCTGCGAGCAGCTCTAAAACAAGTGCTTTTGTTCTGAAAGAAAAAAAAATCAATGTTAACAATACAATAAAGCTGCCCATCCCTGGAACAAAGGTTGTGGGCCAGTCTTACAGTATATAATCACAGCAGGGGTCCGGGCTTCGAACTTGAAAAATAAATACTTTATTGGAGATTTTTGTCTTTTTATGGCAAATGCAGTTCCTCGGGGCGGGGCTATGAGAGTTTTTGATCCTATGCGCCACCTCCAGGCATAACTCAAAACTTCTAGGTCTTCTTAGTGGTGAAACAGGCTCCATGGCCCAGCTGCAAATGCTACCCCTGCATCCCACACAGCTATGAACCTTCAGGCCCTACACCGGGCATAACACTACTAGTTCTACAGGGTTATCCCTTTAAAGGGGTGTTCCACTCAAACATAACTTTTCATATGTTCCTGCCCATGGAGAGACTAACAATTCCTTCTATACTTGTTATTATTAATTTAGTCTTCTTCCCCCAGTTCTCAGCTGCTGCTTTCTGCTGAAGACACAAAAATCTGATTGTGAGCCTTTCTCTCTGTCTCCCCCTCCTCCCCCCTCCCTTCTGAGACAGCTGATGTAAACAAGTCCCTATCTGCAACTTTGTAATGCCGGAGGGTTAATTACAGCAACTTGACCTCAGATTAACCCTTCCAGCATTACAAAGAAGCTATAAAGTTACAGATATAGTCAGTCAGGGACTTGTTTACATCAACCATCTCGGAGGGAAGGGGGGAGGAGGGAGATATGGAGCATAAGGCTCAGACACAGTTTGTGTGTCTTAAGCAGAAAGCAGCAGCTAAGGACTGGGGGAAGGAGACTGAATAGATAATAACAAGTATGAAACAAATTGTCAGTCTCCAGGAGAGGGGATGATTCAACATGTATTTTAAAGTGGAGTACATAACTTGTTGGTCTCACAATGGGCGGCAACATATGAAAAGTTATGTTTGAGGGAAATACCCCTTTACGCTATGTTCACACAACGTAAGTTTCATGGGAATCACAGCTGTTATTACAAAGGCCGTGATTCACATGGAACTTACGTTGTGCTAACTTCTGAGGGAATCCAGGCCGGAGTGTATACACATAACATACACTCCAGACGGGATCCCTAGCGGTTCCCTAGAAAACTGACACGTCAGTTTTCTGCGGCTTCTATTCATTGAATAGCTGCCGCAGAAAACCCTGTCTGTGCACACAATGGAGCGAGTGGCTTCAGATGCACGTTCCATAGGTTGTTGGGCGGAGTTCTGATGCGGTCGCACACGGATGTGCCCGCATCAGAACTAAGCGGCGCTAAAGATCATCCGGCCGGTACTGGATGATCTTTTCAGAGACCGGTCGAGTCACGGAACGGTCGGTCTCATACGTAGTGTGAACATAGGCTTAAGCTTAAAAACCCTTTAATGTCCTTAACGCCTGACAAATCAGGAGGGGGTATTATTTTCCAATGGCATCGTCCAATGACTGCTGTGTGTATAGGGTTAAACCGAGGTGTGCATGTTAACATTTCCCGGCGGACTAACAGAGGATCAACACAATGCAGAATTCTAATTTTCCTGACGTATTCACTAATAACAAGTCCCCTTTAAGTGACAAGAATTAAAAGGCTTAAAGGCCCACGTTTGTCACTCGCAGACATAACACACTGACCTAGTTTTGCCATATGAAGAACTAAACGACCAAATGTCTAGAAATGAACAGAAACCATTGGACAGGGACAGACGGAAAGCTTTATGTTCTAAGGGACACCCCTGACCGAGTCCAGAACATTCAGGATATTGCTGATCTTGGAGATGGCGGATACATGATAGCGCGATCACAGTCCTGGACTTAACCCTTTCTATAACACCCGGCTGACACATTAGCAGGTATAGCAGCTGCGGGAACAATGATGGTCTAATGGTGCCGTTACCTCGTACATAAACACAACTCAAATGGTTCTCTACAGGAGAATTGGTCGTGTTCTCGCTGTAATAAACTCCATTCACCAGCGCAGGAGGAAATAGACTAAGGGCATATTTCATTAAGTCAGCCATCAAATATAGTTATTTATATCGTCTTTCATGCAGCACACGGTACACATGGAGCCGCCGCCACTATACAGCCGAAGCCGCTATGTCATATGCTTAAAGGGGACACGTCAGCTCTAATATTCACAACAGTCTCATGTATTGTGTCATTCCTCTGGTATGCCTGTTAGATACAGTATGTATGTAGAAACAAATTACACCAGACAGGTGACAGATCCTCTATACTACACCGTGCAGGACACCTCCTGTATACTACACCACACAGGACACATCCTCTATACTACACCACACAGGACACATCCTCTATACTACATCACACAGGACACATCCTCTATACTACACCACACAGGACACCTCCTCCTCTATACTACCCCACACAGGACACATCCTCTATACTACACCACACAGGACACCTCCTGTATACTACACCACACAGGACACATCCTCTATATACTACACCACACAGGACACAACCTCTATACTACACCACACAGGACACCTCCTCTATACTACACCACACAGGACACATCCTCCTCTATACTACACCACACAGGACACCTCCTCTATACTACACCGTGCAGGACACCTCCTGTATACTACACCACACAGGACACATCCTCCTCTATACTACACCACACAGGACACCTCCTGTATACTACACCACACAGGACATATCCTCTATACTACACCACACAGGACACATCCTCCTCTATACTACACCACACAGGACACATCCTCTATACTACACCACACAGGACACCTCCTCTATACTACACTACACAGGACACATCCTCCTCTATACTACACCACACAGGACACATCCTCCTCTATACTACACCACACAGGACACATCCTCTATACTACACCACGCAGGACACCTCCTCTATACTACACCACACAGGACACCTCCTCTATATACTACACCACACAGGACACCTCCTGTATACTACACCACACAGGACACATCCTCTATACTACACCACACAGGACACCTCCTGTATACTACACCACACAGGACACATCCTCTATATACTACACCACACAGGACACAACCTCTATACTACACCACACAGGACACCTCCTCTATACTACACCACACAGGACACATCCTCCTCTATACTACACCACACAGGACACCTCCTCTATACTACACCGTGCAGGACACCTCCTGTATACTACACCACACAGGACACATCCTCCTCTATACTACACCACACAGGACACCTCCTGTATACTACACCACACAGGACATATCCTCTATACTACACCACACAGGACACATCCTCCTCTATACTACACCACACAGGACACATCCTCTATACTACACCACACAGGACACCTCCTCTATACTACACTACACAGGACACATCCTCCTCTATACTACACCACACAGGACACATCCTCCTCTATACTACACCACACAGGACACATCCTCTATACTACACCACACAGGACACCTCCTCTATACTACACCACACAGGACACCTCCTCTATATACTACACCACACAGGACACCTCCTGTATACTACACCACACAGGACACATCCTCTATACTACACCACACAGGACACCTCCTCTATACTACACCACACAGGACACATCCTCTATACTACACCACACAGGACACCTCCTCTATACTACACCACACAGGACACATCCTCCTCTATACTACACCACACAGGACACCTCCTCTGTACTACACCACACAGGACACCTCCTCTGTACTACACCACACAGGACACATCCTCTATACTTCACCACACAGGACACATCCTCTATACTTCACCACACAGTACACATCCTCTATACTACACCACACAGGACACATCATCTATATACTACACCACACAGGACACATCATCTATATACTACACCACACAGGACACATCCTCTATACTACACCACACAGGACACCTCCTCTATACTACACCACACAGGACACATCCTCTATACTACACCACACAGGACACCTCCTCTATACTACACCACACAGGACACCTCCTCTATACTACACCACACAGGACACCTCCTCTATACTACACCACACAGTACACATCCTCTATACTACACCACACAGGACACATCATCTATATACTACACCACACAGGACACCTCCTCTATACTACATCACACAGGACACCTCCTCTATACTTCACCACACAGTACACATCCTCTATACTACACCACACAGGACACATCCTCTATACTACACCACACAGGACACCTCCTCTATACTACACCACTCTGCCACAGTATTGACTTAAATGCTCACTTACCTTGGGTTTTTATTGTTCAAACTTAGTGCAATTTCATTGACGGCATGTGGATGGGACATGACCATATTAAAACCATACTGCAAAAAGGAAAAAAGAATCATTTATAAATTATGCATCTGCAATACCTGATAGAAAATATACAGCACATCAGCTACATCTGAATATACCCTCACGTTGTTAAAGGGGTACTCCGGAGACAAAGAATTTATGTTTAATACATTGCTTCAATAAACTTTTATTACTCCGTAATATAACTTTATTTAAAAAGAATGTATAGTTTTTTATATTCATATGTACTTCCATTGACTGGAAGCAGTAAGGGGCAACAGGGTTGAAGACCTGCAGATTTTGATCCCCTGCTCTGCTCTGTATATTCTTATATACAGTACACAGGGGCAGGTGGTGGCAAGGCTCCCCGACACAACTGCTGTATCTGGCAGCATTTGCACATGTTGCCCCTATATATATTTTTTTTAATAAAGTCCATCAACCAGTTTGTGATGTGGTGTTACACCACGGGTGTTTCTGCTTTGAACACCCCTCCCAAAGGCCTTGTTCTTCGAATGTAAAGTGGTGATGGAGTTATGTATAAGTTTTGCCACTAGATTTCACTACGTCTATTTATGTATATATGTTGCACAGCTGTAGTCACCTAAGGGTTACTGTATTGTATGTAGGGATTCTGTACAGCAATGAGAGATGCTGTTCTTTCTTTACCTATGTCTATTCTCTTTTCTTCTCACACTCTCTTCTCCATCACTCACATAGGTTGTTACATACCACCCCGTAGGAAGTAGTTAAATGGGGAGAGGAAGTGAAGGTTCTCTGTCTGGGACAGACCAGCTGTAGTGTACAGACATGTATGGAGAGTGCAGAGACTTTCTTTCTTAGATCAACACTTCCACTAACAATGCAGTACTAAACACTAAAGAGAGGACCTGTCAGAGGACATCCCAACCCATGCCGTGAACATCTCTAAAAGTGCAGGACAGTACCCTACTATGTACTCTATCTCGCAGCGCAGCTGACACTGGGACACACATTCGGAAACTTTGCTCAACTCAGGTAACTAGGACCGGGGCTTGTGTCACTCTGGCAGGACGGGTAACTTGACACTACAGGGCAGAAGGTAGTATAAAGACAAAGGTCGAAACACAGGCACAAGTATTCTTCTTCTCTCAAGTATTCAATTCTCAAGTATTCTTTTACTGAAGTTTCGGCAGAGCACAGTACTACATTGGGTTGGGACTGTCACGGCAAACTTCTCTCCACTTCTCTGAACTCTCTGCTCTTCTCAGCACATAACCAAGTCAGCACCGCTATCTTACTCTCTACCTCAGCAACTCTCAGCACAGATCCAGAGAAAGTAATTCTTTATCAGTTATGTATTATTCACCTGTATTATCAGAGACTTGCCACTAAATACCAGTTTTATTTATTCTGCTGGGACTCATTGCAACAGCACCGACACACAAGCTACACCGTTCTTGGGTCATTTCCCCTATCTGTGAGTGGCGGTACCGAGTGGGCCATATCTCCACTCCTGACCACCGTGATAAGAGCCCAAGGGACCCATCACAACCCAGCAGGTCACCGACCATTGGGGAGCAATATAGCCAGCCACTATATTCCACCGACAAACCACCATAGAAGTGGCGTTACACGTAACCATCTAGCAAGTGCCAGGTCGCAGGAGATCCCGGAGCCTAGCGAGGGTCCCGGAGCGGCGATCCAACACTGGAGAGGGACGATGAAAGGTGAGTCTGGATAGTTTGTCATGCTCCCCCTGCCCCTGGAGTTTGACATTTGTAACTAGGGGACAGACTTTTTCTTTAAAGCAATGTATTATTGAAAAAAATTTAAAAATTCCCTTAGTCTCGGAGTATCCCTTTGCTCTAGTTATATGTGCGTGGACACATATATATATATATATAAACATACCTGGTAATTCATGATCGCCCGCAAACACATGATACAGACATGGACGTCGTCCTTTTTACAGACCAATCTTGAATTTTTTAGCGTCCGTCTACTGGGTAAAGTATTATACCTGCGAGACAAATGTTATATAGTCAGTGAACATGTACAGTATGTGATGTGCGCCTCATTCCGCAGTTTATTACATTTTCAGCAGGGGGAAAAAAAACAAGCAGCCAAATGTGGGTTATTTTTATAATAACTTTTTTTTTAAATATTTCAATACATTTTATTGAAAGACAAAGCAGATACAGTGTGTGAGATCTGTGGGGGCGGAGCTGGGATGCAGTGATCATAAAATAGAATCTTTGTGTCATGCCACACACCCCAAGGACCCGCCCCCTCGGACCCTTTACATAATATAACAGTGTTCATATATTATACAAATAATTCCTCTGTATAAACCATGTACAGTACAGGGTGGAGTGTAGAGATGAGCGCAAGTCGAGCATGCTCCAGTCCGTCTGTATCCATCTCGGCATTCGATTACCGGTGGCTGAAGAAATTGGATGCAGCCCTAGGTTTGCTTGGAAAACATGGATAGAGCCATAGGCTGTATGAATGTTTCCATGACTCCCTAGGGCTTCCACGACTCCCTAGGGCTTCATCCAACTTCTACACCATCCAACTTCTTCACCACCATCGGTAATCAAGTGCCGAGACTTCTGGATACGGATGGACCGGAGCATGCTGGAGTTGCGCTCAAGTCTCTGTTTTCTGACACTCAACGATGTCTCCTTCTCTATCTTCTGTCTACTTATACAGGCTTTAACCAAGTCATATATACAGCAAACAAAGCACGCTTCACAGCCAGTCTTCAGTTGACTGATATATACCTGTCTTTCCATCACACTCACTTGCTAAAGCTCTGTCCACATCGGCACTATGGCTTATGTTTATAAAGGAAGTCATTCTGCACTCTTGATCCTCCATTTGGGGGTGCTCTAAGGCACATCACATACATTGAGCTCAATAAGAAGAGAAGGATCGGGCCTGTTGGATTTTAAATGCCTGATCCTTTTGTTCTGGGGGAGTTTGGTAATGTCACATGTCAGCTAAACATAATAACACAAACTCACATTTTAGGTTACTAGACTGTAAATGTGAACAACCATAACTTATACACATAGTATAAAGGATAGCTGACTGTGTTCTGCTGCTGTGTCCTGATAAGTATCAGCAGGCAGCCTGCGGTTACGGACTGTCAGGACACTGGAAATAAGTTAAGTGTTATAAAGCTACATAAGCCATGCAATTACTGGAAACATTTGATTCCTAATTCACACTGACACTTATCTGTGAGCACTTTAAGGCTGGATGCACATGCGCCTTTAAGATGAAAAAGCTGCACGAGCACAGGCGTAGTAAAGGGAATCACATAAACAAGAATGACATCCATATTACATAGTAAGATAGTAATAACAACCGCAAAACCAACTACCCCTCATCCAGACCATTGAGGAGAGAGGATAACAAGCTGGTTGGGTTGGGGTCTTCCCAATGGGCCCTCACAGATGCCAATAGTCCTGAGTGAATGGAGTGGCAATGGGGCTTAGCCACCATTCTGTATACTCTCTATGCAATGTCAGATGTCTACTAGCTATGGCTTATCTGGTGAACATTAAAGGGGAACTCCAGATTTTTTCTTTCAAATCAACTGATGTTAAAAAGTGATATAGATTTGTAATTAACTTCTATTTAAAAATCTCAAAATTCAATGTCCTGCAGGAAGTGGTTTATTCTTTGCGGTCTGAGCAAAGCATTAGCTCCCTCTAGTGGTGACTGATAACAACCAGAATGTTACAACTTGAATATCTATACTGGGGATTAAGAGCTTTGCACATGATTGCTAAAAAGTTTGCCCATCTGACCTGCCATACATTCCCCCTGAATGGTAAAAGGCAGGGACCACCAAAGCAAGATCTGTCTACGCCCTCCATAGGCTCGTACATGTCTTTTACTATGTTGAAGAATTCCAGTCTTGAAGATTACATTTTCTCTAGTTTGACCCCAATTTTTGACATTTGGAAATTGGGACCCAACAGATACTTCTCAGTTTCATTACTTTACGTAACATTTTATTGGTAATTTCTCCTGTGATTCTATAATCCTATGATAAGCTATTTTATATGTATATAATTTGTATACATTACTTTATATTACACTATAATTATCATGTAATGAAATCCATCCCAGTATTTTATAGGCTTATTACAGAGTGCGCTCAGGCTCATCAATATCTGTATTTTCTTGGGTTAAATTAGGACTCTGCGCCCATCGACTACTGTGCGCAATATCCAGCCACTTGCAGATAAAATTGCCCCCGGCCACATGACTTCATCTCAACCTTACCGGCAATGTATTCCTGTGTCCTCCTGTGACTGCTCATTAAAGGAAACACAGGGCTTCATTATGAGCAGATCCAGGGATGTAACCTGACAGTCATAGTGTCTACCGGGACTATAACAAATAGATAAAAAGCCACTTTTTTTTTAGCAATGGTGGCTCAGATGACCTCAGCATTTCCTGCACAATTAGGAACAGATACAAATTACTTCTGGTTTCGTTGGTAAATCGGTATATGGCTGAGACAGGCGTCTGCTATAACCAGCATGCATTGGCTCCAAACATGACTTCTGCTTTTTTATTGGTTTTATTGTCTTTTTGTGTCTATAAAGAGACTTCCCCAATGTTATAGAGGGTAAAGTTCTGTTTGCAAAATATCAGCTCATAATTGTATGGACCATTGCTTATCCATGGTTATCACCCACAAATACTCAAGGGGTCAGTTACTGTATGGTCACAGCTATGAAGGATCAGGTACAGCATCTTGACTCCTTCTATAAATGGAAAACGCAATGGGTATAGGTCTTTATTGGTACTGGTCATGCATGTAGAAAATATAAATTACGCCTTTTTAATATATAAAGGGCGGATACAATGTGGGTCCTGGACCCAGTGTCGGACTGGCCCACCAGAGAACCGGAGAATCCTCCGGTGGGCCCGCAGCTTTAGAACCTACGCAGACACTGACTGACATGTTGTTTCTCACTGGTTCTTCATTGGTGGGCCCCTAGAATCATTTCCTCATCATCATTTCCAACACTGCCTGGACCCATGTGGCGCGGCTCATGATTTCCCAACCTCATGTATAACAAATGTCCCAAATCTCTAAGATGTCATCTAAAGATTTCTAGTACTGTCACGGAAAACCATATATGTTTTCATTCTTCGGCTCCGCCTGTAGAGAATAACGAGTAATTTTGTATTGTGGCCATTATGATATGGATAATAGTGTATGGACTTAGGCTATGTTCACACTACGTAAGTTTCCGGCCATAGCACGTTCCGTGAATAAGCGGCCGGAGACTTACGTAGTTTGCGTATAATGGAAAGTATACGAAGTACGGCTGCACAGTTCACACTACGTACGAACTTACGCCCGGATCGTACGCGGCGGCATAAAAAATGAACCAGACCATTGTTCGCGGACGAAAATGCTGTAACTTACGCCCGTAGTGTTACATGCGGTCCCGTACGTAGTGGGGATTTCTTCATTTTTGCAGCTTTTTGTGCCGATCCAAAAGGTTCTGTGGGGTGTCCGGGGCTAGGCGAAGATTTCCAAGTAAAAGACCGCTGTCAGATCGCTACGTAGGGCGCTCGGGAAGCGTAAGTAGACTGCGGGCGTAAGTTCGCGGTCCGTACGTAGCCGGCCGCAAGTAGCGTAAATCTCCGGCTGGAGTTTACCGCGTATATGTCCGGCCGCGAAAATATGCAGCCGGACATATACGCAGTGTGAACATAGCCTTAATGTGAAGAAAATCTGCTGTGGGCACTGCATCTCAAAATCATCACTGACAGGTGTGGAACATCTTAGAGGGAACAATGACAGGTGTGGAACATCTCAGAGGGAACAATGACAGGCGTGGAACATCTCAGAGGGAACAATGACAGGTGTAAAACATCTCAGACGCATCAATAACAGATCTGAGACATCACAGAGGCATCAATGACAGGTCTAGGACATCCTAGAGAAAACAATGATAGGCCCAGGACATCTCAGAGGGAACAATCACAGGTCTGGGACATCTTAAAGAGGAACAATGACAGGTCCAGGACATCTCTAAGGGAACAATGACAGGTCCAGGACATCTCTAAGGGAACAATGACAGGTCCAGGACATCTCTAAGGGAACAATGACAGGTCCAGGACATCTCTAAGGGAACAATGACAGGTCCAGGACATCTCTAAGGGAACAATGACAGGTCCAGGACATCTCTAAGGGAACAATGACAGGTCCAGGACATCTCTAAGGGAACAATGACAGGTCCAGGACATCTCTAAGGGAACAATGACAGGTCCAGGACATCTCTAAGGGAACAATGACAGGTCTGGAACATTTAAGAAGCTTTAACGATGAGTATGGAACATCTCAGAGAAATCAATGACAGATTTGAGAAATCTCAGAAGCATCAATGAAAGGTCTGTAACATCTCAGTGGCATCAATCACAGGACTGTGACATCTCAGAGGAGTCAAAGACAGGTCTGAAACATCTCACAGGCATCAATGACTGGATTAGTATCTCTTATAAGCATTGGAGGCTACAGTGGAACCCTTTATAAGTTAAGAAGGTATACTCGACATTCCGGTGCAATAACAGGTTGGGCCGGGCAGGAGGAGGGACTGTGAGAGAGACTGGAAGCGTGTCTGAATGAGAAGAGGAGGTGAGCATCATGAGGGGGGGGGGGGGGGGGGGGGAGAGATCTTTGAATTGCTTGCGTTGGGCCGACCTCCAGTGCACAACGGTCCTCATTAGCATATTGTATTACAGGCAGATATAACGGAAACCTGGAAGAAGATTAAAAAAAACACCACACCAGTCAATGCAATGCCGTCCGCTGTATGAGTACATCATTGTTTTATAAAATGATGCACCTGTCTATTATTTCCAGACGCTGTCCACAGAGCAGTGTCCAGAAGTAATAGCTGTTTACACAATGTAAAGTTGGCCAGCGGCTGTACTTTACATTGAAGTGAATAGCTATTTGATTTGCGGGCACACCCGATGTCAATTATAAAAAAAAAAGTTCCTGCAGCCAACACAGAGGTATCGGCTGCAGGAAAATGCTTAATGCAGCCTGGCGCCAGCAGTTTAGCAGCGTCCGTTGCAATGAAATGGACACTGTTAAACGTAGTGTGAACATAGCCTTTCAGCGCTGATTCTTCACTGAAAATGTTGCCTGAAAATACAGTCCAGGGCCAAATTCGAGTTCAATGGAATTTGCGCTCTGCAGTTCACACAGCAGAATTTCCGCTTGTTTTTCCCGCGGCAGACCCATTTTTCGCCAGAAGAATTGACATGTCAATTCTTCTGACGGATTCCGCTGGTGGAATCCCATTGAAATGAATTGAGTAGTGAGTTGCTGCTCTGAAATTTTTCAGCGGGGAATTGGCGCAGAATTGAAAAAAATGAATTGTGAAAAATGAATTTGGGTGGAATTCCACCAGAGGTGATTCCGGGTGAAACACTTTTCTTGCGGATTCATGGCTGATTCCTCGGTGTGGACTGGCCCTAACACAGCCGAAGTGATAGCAGATGCAATATAATATATCTATCTCTGATGCATTGTATATGGCTACAGCGTGCGGTATAAATGCTCAGGAGACGACTCGCAGATTGCAAGTAGAAAAAAAAATCTATTGCAATTGCAAATAGAGGTCAGAAGAACAAAGAGATTGTAATCTCATTCCCTGCTGTAAAAGCTATAATAGCCGCCGTATCAATATATACAGTAATCATAGGCGGCCTTATCGCTCATTGAGACAAAGGAGGGTTTTAATGGCATTTCAGGGCGCTCATCCACAGTGTAGGCTGCCAATCTGATCACTCACCAATGACTCTGCATGACACACACATCCGGAGTGCTGGGAGCAGCAATAACACTACTATTCATAGTGATCAGATGAAGAGCTGGAATTACAACGTCCCTGAGTCACTGCTCCGGCACATGAAGGTTGCAGACGGTGTAGCCCCAGGCCGAGACTTCTACAGCCTGTTCTCCGATTCCACAAGGCGTATTCTAGATAAAAGCTCTATATGACGTCTATGAAGGTCATTGAACAAGTGACAAGGAGATATGTTAAAGAATGGCTTTTTCTACAGTTTACAGTTGACATACTTAAAGGCAACCTGTCACCGGGAACGCAGGCACAGAGCTCGCCCGATACTTACCCTTTCCGACCAGTCCCGCTCCTGGAGCCGGTCCCGGGACAAAGATATCAGCACCCGAAGCCGTGCGCGCGCCCCGCTGAGATGGGTCCAATGCCCATAGAGAATGACGGCTCCATTCATTCTCTATGAGCGTCAGACTCATCCCAGCGGCGCGTGTGCACGGCTTCGAGCACTGATATCTTCGCCCCGGGACCGGCCCTGTGTCCGGGTCCCTGGTGACAGGTTCCCTTTAAAGGGATAGTGCACCAAAAATGTTTTTCTTTTAAATCAACTGGTGACAGAAAGTGCCAGAGATTTGTAATTTACTTCTAATAAAAAATATCAAGTCTACCAGTACTTATCAGCTGCTGTATGTCCAGCAGGAAATAGTGTATTCTTTCCAGTCTGGAGAGCAGGAGAGGTTTTCAATGGAAATTTGCTATTGCTCTGGACAGTTCCTGCCATGGACAGAGATGGCAGCAGAGAGCACTGTGTCAGACTGGAAAGAATACACAACTTCCTTCAGGACATACAGCAACTGATAAGTACTGGAAGACTTGATTTTTTTTAAATAGAAGTAAATTACAAATCTGTATACCTTTATGAAACCAGTTGATTTGAAAGAAAAAGACATTTTAGGCTCTGCAAACGAGCGTCGATCTTGCTGCTCTTGTGTAAAGTCACACAGTAAAATATTACCAAAATATGGCCGTTATTTTAAATGGAAATAAAACAAAAAACAGCCATTTGCCAAAACGGGAGATTACAAGTAGTGAAACTTAGATCACTTGTACTTAGGCAGTAATTATATATCCACATACCCGAGAAGACTCTCACTAGACATGTATCTACCAATCCCACCCCCCGTTATTACCTATGGGAGGCCAGTGATGTGTCTGATAAATGACTTTCTATTTCTGACATAAATCAGAGCTGAAATAGACTGTTGAATTAAACATTTTAATAAGTCTGGTGTATGCGAGGTGCGGCCCGTCCCCATCCACCCCTCAACGTAAATCACACGGGGAAAATTTTCACTTTGAAAGTTGTGCCATATGCTTAGAAATACAACACACACTTGAAGCATAACTTATCTAATAATCACATACAGTAAGGAAAAATAGTCTATATACTGTAGTATATGATAGTATAGCACTAGGGCAAAGTTATAAAAAAAAATTATAGTGTCTATACTTCCTGTTAATTATACTATACAGTGTTGACATATGGGTGGCCAATGTGTTCAGAATTAGTGAGGTCCCATGTGGTCAGATCCCCAATAATGTCTATAGTAAGAAAACTCATTGAATGTAGGATAATGGCAGGATAATTTTCTGGGCCAGTTTGTGGAGGAGCCAACTAGAAGTGATGCCTTGTTGGATCTGGTTATTTCTAACAATGCTGAGCTGGTTGGGGATGTCACTGTCCATGAACACCTGGGGAATAGTGACCACAATATAGTGACTTTTAGCTTAAAGTGTAGAAAAGAAAAACATGTTGGGAGGGCAAAAACTCTTAATTTTAAAAGGGCCAATTTTCCTGGGTTAAGGGCAGAACTTCAGGGCATAGACTGGGAGCGGCTGCTGTCGCATACTGATACAGCTAATAAATGGGAAATCTTCAAATCCACATTAAATAACTGTACTGCCAAATATATTCCTATGGGTAACAAATATAAACGGTTAAAATCCAATCCCACATGGCTTACAACCGAGGTTAGAGGGGCTATAAATGAGAAAAAAGGGGCATTCAAAAAATATAAATCAGAGGGGTCAGCTGCAGCATTTAAACATTACAAAGAAGTCAACAAAACCTGTAAAAATGTAATAAAAGCAGCAAAAATTCACAATGAAAGGCAGGTAGCTATAGATAGCAAAAGAAACCCCCAAAAATTCTTCAAATATATTAATGCACAAAAACCAAGGTCAGAGCATGTAGGACCCCTAAATAATGGCGACGGGGAATTAATAACTGGGGATCAGGAGAAAGCTGAGTTACTTAATGGGTTCTTCAGTTCTGTATATACAAAAGAGGATGGAGCTGTGGTGGGTGGGGCCAGTACTGAGGTGGGTGGGGCCAGTGCTGCTAACACATGTAATGTACTGAACTGGTTTACTATAGATATTGTCCAAGATAAATTAAACAAACTCAATGTAACCAAAGCTCCAGGGCCTGATGGATTGCACCCCAGAGTTCTTAGGGAACTCAGTTCTGTAATTTCACTACCCTTGTATGAAATATTCCGTGATTCTTTGCTTACTGGTATTGTGCCGAGGGACTGGCGTAAGGCAAATGTAATGCCGATCTTCAAAAAGGGCTCTCGAACTTCCCCAGGTAACTATAGACCCGTAAGCTTAACGTCCATTGTGGGGAAACTATTTGAGGGGCTTATAAGGGACTACATCCAGGAATATGTAGTGGCTAATAGTATTATAAGTGATAACCAGCATGGTTTTACTAAGGACCGAAGCTGTCAAACCAACCTAATATGTTTCTATGAAGAGGTAAGTAGAAGCCTGGATGGCGGCGCGGCTGTGGATATCGTGTACCTGGATTTTGCAAAAGCGTTTGACACAGTTCCTCATGGACGTCTGATGGGTAAGTTAAAGTCTATCGGTTTGGAAAATTTAATGTGTAACTGGATTGAAAACTGGCTTAATAATCGTACCCAGAGAGTGGTGGTCAATGATTCCTACTCCGAATGGTCCCCGGTAATAAGTGGTGTACCCCAAGGGTCAGTACTGGGCCCTCTTCTGTTTAACTTGTTTATTAATGATATTGAGAATGGAATTAACAGCAATGTTTCTATCTTTGCAGATGACACCAAGCTTTGTAGTACAGTACAGTCTATGGAGGATGTGCAGATGTTACAGGATGACTTAGACACACTGAGTGTTTGGGCGTCCACTTGGCAAATGAGGTTCAATGTGGATAAATGTAAAGTTATGCACCTGGGTACTAATAACCCACATGCATCATATGTCCTGGGGGGAGTTACTCTGGGAGAGTCGCTGATGGAGAAGGATCTGGGTATACTTGTAGATAATAGACTACAGAACAGTACACAATGTCAGTCAGCTGCTTCTAAGGCCAGCAGGATATTGTCATGCATTAAAACAGGCATGGACTCACGGGACAGGGATATATTATTACCGCTTTATAAAGCTTTGGTGCGGCCTCATCTGGAGTATGCCGTCCAGTTTTGGAACCAGATTCTTAAAAAGGATGTTCTAGAGCTGGAGAGGGTACAAAGACGGGCAACTAAACTAATAAGGGGAATGGAGCATCTTAGTTATGAGGAGAGATTAAAAGAATTACATTTGTTTAGTCTGGAAAGGAGACGTTTAAGGGGAGATATGATTAACTTATTTAAATATATAAATGGCCCCTACAAGAAATATGGGGAAAAGATGTTCCAGGTAAAACCCCCTCAAAGGACAAGAGGGCACTGCCTCCGCCTGGAGAAAAAAAGGTTCAATCTCCGGAGGCGACAAGTCTTCTTTACCATGAGAACTGTGAATCTGTGGAACAGTCTACCACAGGATCTGGTCACAGCAAAAACAGTAGAGGGCTTCAAAACCGGCCTAGACAAGTTCTTAGAGCAAAATAATATAAATGCATATGTATAGAACCTATCGCCCCTCCCCCTTCCCTGTATCCATCCCCTCCTTGGTTGAACTTGATGGACATGTGTCTTTTTTCAACCGTATTAACTATATATGTATTTTAGTGGTCCCATTCGGGAACAGCCTCAAACTGGATAACTCTTCCTTCAAGGCTAGATGTCGTCCTTTCCTCCTTAGTACTATGTGTGATATGTAAAACCACAACCACCTTAAAGGAGAAGTACGGCGAAAATTTTTGTATTTTGTTTTGAAAAAGTATTGCATTGCCCCCTTCCCCCCCCCCCCCCCAAAGTTATACAAATCACCAATATACACTTATTATGGGAAATGCTTATAAAGTGCTTTTTTCCCTGCACTTACTACTACATCAAGGCTTCACTTCCTGGATAACATGGTGATGTCACTTCCTGGATAACATGGTGATGTCACTTCCTGGATAACATGGTGATGTCACTTCCTGGATAACATGGTGATGTCACTTCCCGACTCCCAGAGCCTTGCGGGCTGTGGCTGCTGGAGAGGATGATGGCAGAGGGATGCTCAGTGTCCCTCCAGTGCCCTGTGTCCCTCAGTGTCCCTCTGCCATCATCCTCTCCAGCAGCCACAGCCTACACAGCTCTGGGAGTCGGGTCGTGACATCACCATGTTATCCAGGAAGTGACATCACCATTTTAGCCAGGAAGTGACATCACCATGTTATCCAGGAAGTGACATCACCATGTTATCGAGGAAGTGACATCACCATGTTATCGAGGAAGTGACATCACCATTTTAACCAGGAAGTGACATCACCATGTTATCCAGGAAGTGACATCACCATGTTATCCAGGAAGTGACATCACCATGTTATCCAGGAAGTGAAGCCTTGATGCAGTAGTAAGTGCAGGGAAAAAAGCACTTTGTAAGCATTTCCCATAATAAGTGTATATTGGTGACTTGTATAACTTTTGGGGGTCATTACAATACTTTAATAAAAAATTTCGCCGGACTTCTCCAGAACAAGATGTCCATCTTTAGCCTTTTTTCTTACAGGTGTTACCGAAGACCTGCTTTGGTTCTTAAAGAGACTCTGTCAGTAGGCATATGCTGTCCTATCTCAGGGTAGCATGAATTAGTGATAGAGAAGCTGATCAGAATGATGTATCATCTACTAAATAACATGGACAATAAGTAGTCCTTTTTAATATGTGCGTGAGCCCAGAAGTCCTGGATATTCATGAGCAGTAAAAAAAAACTCCGCCCACCAGCTGCTGATTGGCAGTTATCTATCCATGCTGTGTATAGGCATTCTACAGTCAATCTGCAGCTGGAGGGTGGGGGGAGGGGTGTGGCAAGAATCCTATTCTCCTGCATATTAGGAGAACGCCTGAACAGAATTATACAAGTAATACACTGATCTGTTCAGCATTTCTGTCACTAGTTTATGCTGTCTTCATTTAAGGCAACATAAATCTAGTGACAGCGACTAAACCTTTAACTTCTTTGTTGATCAGTATTTATCTAAGGTTGAGCTCCCATCTGAAACTACAGTATAATGGCGACAAACATCGTCAAAATCAAAAATGGGTGGTCCCAATGTCCGACCTCCCACAATTACTAGAATGGGGCAGCAGAGCATGTGTTTGACCACTGCTCTATTCAAACCCTTCCCAACTGTGGAGGTACAACAAGGAGTAATGGACAGCTTGGGTCCCCATCTCCACCAATCAGTCAGGCTCTTAGTGATCATATACCGTATATACCTATCCTGCAGTTATAGGTGATAAATGTTTTATTTCAGGATAACCTATTTAAGCAGCTATTTATATATTGTAGCTATGTAAGTGACATCAAAAACTATGTTACCTATTCCCAATGGATACTCATTTGTTCTTGAGGCTTCTAGAATTGTCACCAGGTTAAGATTACAGGTTTTTCTTTAGTTTCTTTTATTTTTGTGATTATCATAACTAATAGGCCATGTTCACACAACGTGAAACACCGGCCATTCTGTGACCCGAGCTGGTCACAGAATGACTGATGTTAGTGAAGATCATCCTGCAGTACCGGCCGGATGATCTTCATTTGTGCTGAATTGGGATGCGCGTGCATCCGTGTGCGCCCGCATTCCAATTCACCATTAAACACAATGGAGCATGCGGCCGGAGCTGCACTCTCCATTGTGTGACCTGTCAGGCTAGTGCGACCGCTATACAATGAATAGCGGCCGCACAAAACTGACATGTCAGTTTTTTGGACGACAGTTAGGAATTCCGTCCGGAGCGTATACTATGTGTATACAGTCGCGATTCCCTCAGAATGCAGTACACGTTAGTTGTGTATTAATCAAGGCCGTTGTTGCACCTTGGCAACAACAGCCGTGACTAATACACAACTTATATTGTGTGAACATGGCCTTACTGTGTACCATTGCTTCAAATAATCATACAATTTTATGTGTTTACTCTGGATATTCAGATATTTTCAATGGAGTGATCATCTCTTTAAAGGCGTTTTCCACTTCGTACTAATGACATTAAAGGGAATGTGTCACTTAAATCAAATACTAAAACTTGTTCTTTTATTCCAATCTGTTAAAATTTTCTGATTGAAATTCCACTTTTTGTATGTTGTTATGGGGGCTGCCATCTTGCCTGAGCTTTTTTAAACAGCATTTAGTAACATTGCTTTACAGCAAGACTCATGGACATAGATGACAATAGACAGAGTCTGTTCCCTTAAAATGAATGTGAAACATCACTGAGCGTACTCTGTGACCTTTGAAGAGGTAATTCCACAGGGAGCTGCTTTTGTCTCCTCTATCTACTAGTGTCACATGTCGCTGCAATGCTGTACAGATCACTTTACAGCAGCCTCCTCTTATCACTACAGACAGAACAGGAAGTCTCAGCTTAGTTTTAGCCCCAGTGGTCAGAATAAAATCTGCAAGATGTCAGGATTGTTTTATAATATACTGTATATAATAGATATAAAAAAAGTCACCAAAAATGCTTAAAAAATATGTTTAACATAAAAACATTAGTAAACTATAAATCATTTTCTGATTACACATTCCCTTTAAGCTGATCACAAACTATCCTGGCATGGACCCCCAGCAATTTGCTTTAATCTGTGGAAAAACCTGGCAAAAAGTATTTCAATTCCCTGCAGTGCCACCACAGGGGAAACAAAGCATTACACAATGTCCATTCAAATCAATGCATTGTCTGTGTCATACAGGACAGGACAGGTCCTCCAGAGTAAGGGAGACACTCTTTGTAGGTGGATTTCTTTATCTCTTACTGTTACAGCAATCATATATATTTTCTATGACTAACCTTATCATAAAATTATGAAAAAATTATATATATAATTTTATGTTTATATGTAAAGGTATACCTCAAATGTACTGCCATAATGTGATGTGAACAGCGCCCGACCCTTATCCCCATGTCTGCTTGCAACAACAGAAAAACCCTGATTTTATAAGATCACTTCCCAAGAGCAACATGCAGATGGTAATTCGCATACACACTCTCCAGTGACCTTCAGTACGTAATCATGTTATTATGTCCGCAGCACGGCATGATGGGAAAAAAAGAGAAAACAAGGTCTGCGTAAGACAGCTTATCATTCCCTGCTCCCAGACATTAATAAACAATTTTCTTTTCCTGACACCTTCCTTTTAAAAGCCACACACAATCCATAAAGTAATGGCGGCGCCCGACACATGTAGTGACGGAAGCTTAAACCATGGCTGTTAATCATCTGGTGATCTATACAGGCCGCTCTTTATAGAGCCCAGGCAATCTCCTCTCAATACACTGTTTCCATATATCACCAAACACTTGGACAGAACTATTGATTTTACACTTAGGTGGCGATACACCACAGTAATGCAGACTTATTTGCACATGTTGTCTCCTCGAGTAGTTTACTGACTAGAAGTCCGGCGATCTGGAGATTTTACCGCAGAACAAACAAAACGGGTTCGTTACCCCCGGTATTTACCACCTGATAATGAAATAAAGCTAAGATGTTTAATACTTCGAAGTATATGCTAATTGGTGGTCTTAACGTGGCCCATTATAAGGTGTCTCTCTTGCCTTTACATGAGAGCTCAAAGAGAATGAAGACACTGCATCTCTGAGGGCAGCAAAACCACCAGAGACCAAGGTTCTAATCCACCAGGAACCATGGCTAAACCACCAGAACCAGAGGTGATAATACTAAACCCCCAAGCACCAGACACCAAGGTTCTAATCCTCCAGGTACCATGCCTAAATCAGCAGAACCGGAGGTGATTATACTAACCCACCAGACACCAAGGCTGTAATCCACCAGATACCATGACTAAACCACCAGAACCAGAGGTGATAATACTAAACCACCAAGCACCAGACACCAAGTTTCTAATACACCAGGCAACATGGCTAAACCACAAGAACCTGAAGTGATAATACTAAACCACCATGCACTAGACACCAAGGGTCTAATCCACCAGGTACCATGGCTAAACCACCAGAACCAGAGGTGATAATACCAAACCACCAAAGCACCAGACAACAAGGGTGAGACATGGCATGAGAAATCGAGCGGCTGGGCTGCACGAATGATCCTTGGATTGTTCGTGCAGCCCTGGAAACTAACAGCACAGCTATATACATAACCGTGCTTTCCATTTCCCCTTATCTTTATCGGCCACACATTATCCTGTTTACACAGGAAGATGTGCGGCCAGCGACAAAAATGTTTGTAGCGCCCTTTAAGACCTAATCAGCCAAGGATTGATTTGCTTGGTCCTCAGCTGATCGCCGTCACTTTTATGTTTCTAGTAACGCTGCTGGCTGATAATCACCCATTATAAAAGGCCCTTAAGGTTCTAATCTACCAGGCTCCGTGGATAAACCACCGGAAACACCATGGACTTGAGTATTAAACCATCAGATATCAGGGAATACAGCTTCAAACCACTAGACACCAGGGACATTTCACCAAACACCATCGAATAAGGCTCTAATTCACCAGGCATCATGGCTAAACCATCGGAACCAGAGCTTATAGCACTAAACTAGGCAGCAGTGACTATGGCTCTGATCCGTCAGGCGCCATGCCTCAACCACCAGAACCAGAGCTTGTAGTACAAAAATCACTAAAGCCTAAAGAAGTACACCACTAGATACCAGGACTTGGAGTATTAAACAACTAGACACCAGGGACTATGGTTATAATCCACCAGAAAACAAGGATGGACCACCAGCACCATGGCTTGGAGTGCTGAACCACCAGACACCAGGGTTTGAAGGGCTTGACTTACGGACACCGGGTTAATGCAGCTCAGAGTCACTTCACAAAACAAGGACACACAACAAGGAGCTTGGTAAACTCTGGATAAGATACATTTTGGAAAGGATTGGGATCCCCTGAGAATCCAGGGTAGAATGAACTAAGGTAAAGTGCCAAGGACCTCTAGATGGAAGCTAGATATGCAGAAACTAGATGTAATCCAGGACCATGCATGGACAGTAAAAAAGTTCTAAACAAAGACCCGAGTTTCCATAGACGTACCGTAAGGTAGAATGTCTGCCCGAGCGCGTAATACTATTTCCGACAGGTGACGGTAGGTTGCTTCCTCTGTGTAGATCTTCGATTGAACGACTCCAATGTTTTGATTTATCAACATTGTTTTCTACGTTATTTTCCAGACTCTCAAAGTCAAATCTGGGAATAAAAACGAAATCAAGATCGGTTTACTTTAAATTACTTATGGTTACGTCAAATAATCGATGCATTGAAACATGTAATTTTTTTTTATTTAGCTTATGCAAAAACATGGTTGACCACGTTTTTCTGTAGGTCAAAACTAAACTGATCCCTTAAACGGAAAGCAAAAAATGCAGTGTGAACCTAGCCTTACTCAAAGGGTACTTGGAAGCTGAGATATAAGGAGTAGAAATGAGCGAACCGGGTTCGGGTTCGAGTCTATCCGAACCCGAACGTTCAGCAATTGATTAGTGGGGGCTGCTGAAGTTGGATAAAGCTCTAAGGTTGTCTGGAAAACATGGATACAGCCAATGACTATATCCATGTTTTCCACATAGCCTTAGGGCTTCATCCAACTTCAGCAGCCACCGCTAATCAAATGCCGAAAGTTCGGGTTCGGATGGACTCAAGCATGCTCCAGGTTCGCTCATCTCTAATAAGAAGCTGTTGATGAGGTCCTCAAACACAGCAGCATATGCAGTCCTTGTTCCGACAAACATCTCCTCATATCTCAGCTTCCATGATGCGTGTGAATTGGGCATGAGCTAAAAGAGTTTACTGCAATCACATCTCAATGTTTAGATCCTTTCTATATGAGGGAAACCAAGTGTCACCTTATGAAACATGGTAGAAGGGAACCAGGTTAAGGTCATGCTTTTTTCTCTCCTTTAAGAGATTGTAAGAGATGGAGTTCGGACTTGGGGTGCTGGAGCAACCTCTCTCACCTTTACATGGGAATGTCCAAAGATACATAAACATGGCTGATTTTTTTTCTTTCCCAAAACAGCACCTCTCTGGTCCTTGGATTGTGTCTAGTATTGCAGTTCAGCTCTATTTAAAGGGATACTCCGGTGGGGGGGAAAAAAAATTTTTTTTTCAAGATCTTTTTTTCACTGGAGTACCCCTTTAAGTGAATAAAGATGGGCTGTAACACCACATATGGACAGGTGTGGTGCAGTTTATGCAAAAAGCGACCATTTCTAATACTGGACAAACCCTCAGGGGCACTCTTCTCCTTTACCTAAGCTTTCAGTCAACCAAAGGGGATTTTGCTTTTACTGATCTTATACAGAATGTTACAGGAAAAGTGTTTTTTGACATTTTGATAATTGATAATTATAAGCGTTTACCCAATTATCTCCCCTGTGACTTGTCCGTAAAATAGCTATAACACATAGCTTTATTAGATTTTGGCTAAATAATTTTCTCTCTGCCCTAGCAACCGAGAAATGGTAAGTCTAGTCGTGTTTACTCATTCACAATTATCTGTGGACAAGAGGCCCTTTGTACTGCCTGCCATTTCCAAATGTTAGTAATTCTATTAAAAAATTGAATTTTTCCACCATGGCATCTTTCAGGAAAGTGAATAATACAAGAAGCGCTGCCAACCTTGTATCCTAAAGAGGACGTAAGAAATATATTTCATATAAGGACAAGATAGGGAATACATAAATCTATAGAAATGATGTGTACAATACAAAACAACACTTGGAGTATGGGCTTAAAGGGATTTTTCTGTAGGGACTACTTTTCATATAGAACAGAATAAAGAAATAGAAGAAAGATCCTAGAGGTGGTCCCACCATAGGAACTTCTCCTGATCCATAGTTATACTGGGAGGGAAGGGATTTATACCTGCAATGGAAAATCTCATTCTTTGCAAAAATACAAGATAAAATAAAAAAATTGAAGGCTAATGCTGACTCAGACCTCGTCTAGTACTCTAATACACCACTAGTGTTGAGCGAACAGGTCAAAATGTTTGGGTTCGAATACAAACATGAACACTTAAGGGGACATGTATCAACTGGCGTTCCGGGGGGTTTCGGCGGAAATTGGCAATTTGCGCAAAGTTTTTCCGCAAATGGTCGATTTGCGAATAAAATATTCGCAAATCGGCACTTTCCGCCAGGTACGCCGGGGGGGCGGGGAGGGGGTGTGAAGGGGGCGGAACGGAGGGCACGTACTCAGAGTCCGCGCGATTCACCATCCGTTCCGCAAAAAGATACGCCGAAAACCTACCCCGGTCCTCAGCTGGCGTAGGTTTATGGCGGTGCACACCAGAGCGCACGGGATTTATGTAGAGGCGGTCCGCCTCTACATAAATCCCCGTAGCGCCGGAGATGCGGGGACATTTATAAGTCCGGCGTAAAAAACGCTGGACTTAATAAATGTCCCCCTATGTGGTTGATTTCCCGCAATGGCAGAAGTTGGATGCAGGCCTAGGGAGTCAGATAACAGGTTCGGATAACATTGCTGAACCCAAACATTTTTGAGTCCACTCAACACTATTCAGCTCCAATTGGTCGAATATTTTCACTTGTATCGCCCTCTTTTTACTCCTCGTTTTACTCCTCCTAATATTGTTCTAATGATGCCCTATAACAGGGATGGGGAACCTTTGGCCCTCCAGCTGTCACAAGACTACAATTCCTAATGTGCCTGGACAGACAAAGCTTTGGCACAATGGGAATTGTAGTTTTGCAACAGCTGGAAGGGCGAAGGTTTCCCAACTCTGCCCTATACTTTAAATGGCTGTTGGTTCTCTACCATTCACCCCATACACATGAACGTTCAGCTTGGCCAATCATTCATGTGTCTCTGAAAAAAAAAATATATCAGGTAACTAAAATCCAACATGCCCACATCTGTTGGAGGTCGAGAAGCCTCCACATACATTAGATAGCTAACTGGCCCCACAGTGTGATTGGCCAACTTTTCACTAACGTGTATGGAAGCCTCTATTATGGAGGTACAGGAACAAGCAAAGGCAGGTGTAGAAGTATCAAATAGAAGTATACAAACAGAGGTAAAGGTGGACTCCCTCACCTGGTGGAGTTGTGCAGATCGAGGCACAACTCTCACAACAGCGTATGCGGGACTATGGGACCGCAGCCCTCCTGTGAACCCTCAATGGAGAGAAACAGCAACCACACCTCCAATCCACTTCATCCAAAACACAGGTGAGTAGGCGCAGGTCGTCCACCACAAGGAGGTCGTCCACCACCTGAGGAAGAGGCAGGTCCGGCCTGGAAACACGTTGTGCATTTACCCTTTTATGGATTTTATTGTTTTGCTTATTAAATTTTATATTTCATATTATCTGTCCCTTGTGGTGGACGACCTGCGCCTACTCACCTGTGTTTTGGATAAAGTGGATTGGAGGTGTGGTTGCTCTACTATGGAGGAGCCTTGTTCAGGTTCACAACTTTGTATATATAGGGCCAGTCATCTCTTCTGATGGCCATCATAGTAGATCCATGGCCAGCTTCTATGATAAGTAGGGCACAAGTAGACTAGAGCTGCTACTCACGTGACTGCGTATTGTGCAAAGGAGAGGTATTCCACAAGTACGTCCAGACCCTTGTTCTCTTCATTCAAAAATTCTCTTACCCATCTGTCAAATAAAATAACCATTGTTAAGAATTTCTAGTATGAGTTTGTAAAAGTACTGTACGATTTATTAAGCACGACCACAGAGAAGTAGACTGGACACCGTGGGTCAAACAGCTGCATCTACACCAAAGATTCGGGACCATGGAAAATTTTTTTGCTTAGCATTTCAATGGAGCATCTATTACTAGAAGGCCAAAGAGCTGTTAAATTCTGATGTTTTGACAAAAATGTCCTTTATGCAGTTCATAGTTCACATTGTGTCCAGAATTTTTGCTCTGCTGCCTGGCAAACACCCTGCTATAAATACCGGCAACGGATCATGGAGTTCTGTAACCCTTTAAGTGAAGGGTATCAAATAACAATAGCCAAGTCTATTATGTCTAGATTATGCTTGCTTACTTTTCATTGTTGAGAATTATATATATATTTTTTAAATATAAGCTTTGTATTTGCACTTTTATTTGCCTAGGGTCTATTGGTATAACTTAAAGGGAAACTATCAGCAGGTTAGACAAATCTAACCTGCTGATACATCCCTATTGCATAGGAGATGCCAAGGAGGAAGCTATGTGTCTTACCTTCCTTCTCTGCACCGTGCCCATGCAGTTAGTGGTGTGCTCCACGGTCTGGTGAGACCGTTGGAAGCACTGCCTAGAGTGCCGATCCGGCCCGTCCCCTCCATTCATTATCATTAGAAAGGGCAGTGCACCTAACGGTCTCACCAGACCAAGAAGCGCACGACTAACTGCACCGGAAAGGTGGTGAGGATAAACACATGAAGAGACATACCTACCTCCTCGGTGTCTCCTGTGTAATAGGGAGATATCAGCAGGTTAAATTTGTCTAACCTGCTGATGGTTCCCCTATATGATTATAGAGGGTGCTGAATATTGTAATTCACTATAGGAGGTTTGAAGGTAAGTAAAGCTAAAAGATTTATTTTCATGGATAAGTGAAATTACCCAGTTTCTCATAATCGTGAATGTCCATTAAGAAGTTACTATAAGATGGCATGTATAGCCTATACATTGCTGTTCTTACAGCTTGCACAGGGATAGTCACCCAACTTTTGCAGACTAATTTAAGGGGCTGTTCATTTGGGTCCAACACAAATGGTAGCCAACTGGCATTCATCTAAACATTGTAAGATACATGAAGCATAGCATAGTGCTGATTGAAAACAACAGGCAAGAGGAAGCTAGTAGGGATGAGCGAACTGGCCGAGGTTCGGGTTTGTATGAACCTGAACTCTCGGCTTCTGATTCCCGCTGTCTGCCCGCTCCGTGAAGAGGGTGGATACAGCCTGAGGACCGCCTGGAAAACTGGGATGCAGCCATAGCCATAGGCTTATCCCAGTTTTCTATGCGGTCCTCAGGCTGTATAAAATTGTCTAAAGTCAATGTGCCCTTTGTAGCTTCTCAACACTTCTGTCAATGGCATGTATCCAATACTGCAGCTTAATGCTAGACATGGCCAAAGGACTTAATCAACACCAAACAGAGTCATTAGTCTGCACTAATACTGGACACAGCAAAAGGACTTAAAAACACCAAACACAGTCACTGGACTAAACCAATACCAGATACAGCCAATGGACTGAACCAATACAAGATACAGCCAATGGACTGGACCAATACCAGACGCAGGAAATAAACTGAACAAATACCAGACATCTAATAAACTGGACCAATACCAGATAAAGCCACTGGACTAGGCCAACATGAGATATAGCCAAGGGACTGAACAAAAACTAAACACAGCCATTGGACTGAACCTATACTAGACAGTGAACTGGACCAAGAACAGACACAGTCAGTGGACTGTACAAATCCTAAGCACAGTCAAAGGATTGGACCAATACTGGACACAGCCAATGAACTAAACAAATACCAGACCACCAATAGACTGGACCAATATCAGACAAAGTCAAAGGACTGGACCAGTACCGCACATAGCCAAAGGACTGAGCCAACATCAGACACAGCCTTTGGACTAGGCCAACATGAGTTACAGATAAGGGACTGAACGAAAACTAAATACAGACATTGGACTGAACCTAAACTAAATATAGACAGTGAACTGGACCACTATCAGACACAGTCAGTGGACTGTACCATTCCCTAAGGGTACTATTACACGGAACGATAATCGGCCGAATCAGCCCTATCCGGCCGATTATCGTTCCGTGTAATAAAGAAAACGATTACCCGATAATCGTTGTCATCGGATGATCATTAATATAGGTCCTGACCTATAACTGCCGGGCGCCGACCGCGCATCGCTACGTGTAATAGCGGTCCGCTGTCGGCGCTGACAATTAGCAAAGAAGAATACATTACCTATCCAGGCTGCAGGGCTCCTCTTGCTCTGTGCTTCTCCCTGGGTCCCGTGCGCTCCAGCTTCAGAGGTGCCCTGCAGCCTGGACAGGTAATGTATATAGTTTAAACAAGGGCTATGTCCCTGCAGCCCTTGTTAAACAATTATCGGGCCATGTAACAGGCCCAGTAAACGAGCGCCAATCTAGCAGATCGGCGCACGTTTAAATTTATTATCGGGCCTTTATCTGCCCGTGTAATAGTACCCTAACACAGTCAAACGGCTGGATCAATACCAGACCACTAATGGACTGGACCAGTACCAGACATAGCCAAAGGACTAAACCAACATGAAGCACAGCCATAAACTGGACCAATATCAAACACAGCCAAATATGTGGACCAATGCCAGAAACATAAAAAGGACTGGACTGATGCCACACCCAGTCAATAGATGAAGTTTTTGGAAAATGTATATTCTTTTCTAATCCTCGACAATTCCTTTAATGAAGCAGCTCCATAAAGTGGTGTTTTTTGATTGTTCATGGATGGCAGTGGTTTTGTTACCAGATGTACTGAGGTAAGCATTAGGGAGGAACCCGATATAGAATGTGTTGGTCATATGAGTCTTATTATAGACTTCTCCTATATAATAATTGCATTTTACTCAGACCGTGGCCCATAACTATGAGCAGAAATGATGAATGGATCGTACTTGCCACAGCGTGATCATTTGTATGGAAAGAGTAGACTAAACTTTGTGGTTTTAGCTAAAAATAACCTCATTTGAAGATGTGGTTTTTCCATTTCACTAAATTTATAATGTTCTCGCTTATACGAAGCCGCTTACAAATGGGTAACATAACCAAGCTTCAGCGGGCATCTAGCTCCAATCTCTTTCTCGCTTTGGCACGAAAAACTGCTTAGCTCACAATCTGGCAACATCAAACCAGTGCTTATATGCCCTATAAAGCCTAATAGATGTAATTATTAGGTATACAGCAGATGCATATCCAAAGCCTCCAGACAGCAGAGGCCGTAAAAGTAGAACAGACTTTTACAAAGTACATTTAATTGCAGGAAACGTCAAACCTGCCAATCAAAGAGAAAAAATTCTGTATGTTCTCTTACCCTATGTGATTTGTTCTCAAAGAGATTTCCAGTTCCCGTAGAACCTGAGTGGACTCCTGTACTCGCCGCCGAAACTTCTGGAAGAAAAAAAAAAATAGAAGAAGAAGAATATGATAATGGAGTTGGACATATCTACTCCAGTCTAGAGATGACTAAACATCCCTAATGTTCTTGTTTGTACGAACTCGAACCATCGGTATTTGACTGCCACAGTCTTACCGTTCTGTGGGGAAGGTGGAGACAGCCCGAGTCCCACCTGGAAAACAGGAATACAGCCTGGGCCATAGGTTGTATTCCTGTTTTCCAGGCGGTACTCGGGCTGTCTCCACCTTCCCCACAGAACGGGAAGACTGCAGGAGTCAAACACTGATGGTTCGATTTTATACGAACCAGAACATTCGCGTTGTTTGATCATCTCTAATCCAGACATCCATCTATCTAGCTCAGCCTTTATTCATGCAGTGTTGATCCAGAGGAAGGCCAACCCATCACAAAGTATAAAAGGTAAGTAAGGGGGGGGGAATGTTTCTCAATATAGTAGACATATCCACTCAACAGGACTACACTGGTGAGCAGGCTACTCAAGCCAAACTCTTTGGCCATATACTGTAGCCACCAATGCTAAAATGGAAGCAAAAGGTTTAGTGTCAAGACAAGTATTTCCATGGGCAAGTCATCGGGGAACTAGGGTTGGTCAGCCAGGCCATGAAGAGGTCAGATACTTAATGGTTGTTTATTGGAGATTGTAAAGACATAGATGGTGGAGATTAGTACCTCATCTCCCCCTAACCAAGAAGCCACCATGACAAATTTAAAACAGTAAAATCTGGGTGTAGACTCTATCGAGAGAAATTCCAATAGAGAAAGGATGCTACCTTGATTAGAGGATTGTATATGTCTGTATTCTTCTTGTTAAAACCTACAACCATGTGAACATTCTTATCATATACTTTTTAGATAGGGTCTCCAACAGGGTACCTGGGGGTCATATTTACGGGGACACTAAGGGTATGCTACCCACCAGGAAGACATTAGGCACATGTATAGGGTAATACTTCATAATGTGTGATCAGGGACATAGCTAGGATTCACAGGGGAAAAAATTGTCTTCTGCTTGTTAACCCTTTTTTGTGCTGAAGCATGTAAGTAAACACTGGGTCACTTACACTCTGCAGTACATAAGGGGTTAAGCGGAAGGACAAAGAATAGCTCTTACCTACCCCCCGGGCCCCCCTGCTGCACAGGCCCCATAGCAGCTGCCTACCCTGCCTCTATGGTAGCAACGCCACTGTATGTCATGATGTCTATAACCAACAGAGTGGATATAAGCTTTTATAAGCTAGTATTGGCTATCTATTGAAAAACAATGGATAATACAAGTAGAAATCCAATCTGTTGGATCCACATTTGCTGCCATCAGAGGAATCCAGAGACAGATTTTTGGCAGACCCATTGAAATCAGTGGCATATGCTAAGGGTCCTATTACACGGCCGATGAAGGCCCGATCAATATTGTAAACGAGCGCCGATCTGCTAGATTGGTGCTTGTTTACTGGGCCTATTACACGGCTCAATTCGGCCGATTATTGATCGGTGTAATAGGGCCCTAAGATCTAATAGCTATGACCTCCTGAAAGTCCGAAGACATTGCACAGTCCCAATTGTGACAATTTTCTTCCTAACAACTTGGCATGTAATAGAAGTCCTTGCCCCATTCCTGCCCACATATAAACTTCTCAAGTATTACACTTGAGTTTTCCTAAGAAATATTAATACTAAAACTAATTGCTGAAAACTTCCTTGCAGCTAGTGGTAATGGAAAACTACAATAACACTTTACCACTTAGACTTCAATAAGCAGAAACCAGCTTTAATTTAAAAGGGTTCTTGTAGCGCGGCCAATTTTCCTTTTTAAGAACATATAACCATACGAATCAGTAGCGAAATTTGATGGGGGGCGGGGGGGGCGGCCGCCCCCGGGCCCACTCTGGCAGGGGCCCACTCAGATCGCTATTGAATTTTTGCTCCCTAAGTCTATTCCTGAAGATACAGACTGCCTGTGCAGTCTGTATCTTATGCTTTTACCTAATCCTGTATAGCGGAGAAGTACGGCCGGGGGCGGCCATCTTGATGACGTCACAGTGGTGCGTTCCAACGCTGGAACGCAAGGGACGTCATCAAGATGGCGCCCGGCTTTACTGCACCGCTACAGAGGACTGGGTAAAGTATAAGATACAGACTGCAAAGGCAGTCTGTATCTTCATGAAGTTTATTTCTGAAGATACAGACTGCCTGTGCAGTCTGTATCTTATACTTTACCCAGTCCTCTGTAGCGGTGCAGTAAAGCCGGGCGCCATGTTGATGACGTCCCTTGCGTTCCAGCGCTGGAACGCACCACTGACGTCATCAAGATGGCCGCCCCCGGCCTTACTGCTCCGCTACACAGCTATAGGTAAAAGCATAAGATACAGACTGCACAGGCAGTCTGTATCTTTAGGAATAGACTAGAGCTGGACATGTGGATGCAGGGGGAGCTGGACATGTGGACACAGGGGGAGGTGGACACGGGGGGAGCTGGACATGTGGACACAGGGGGAGCTGGACATGTGGACACAGGGGGAGCTGGACATGTGGACATAGGGGGAGCTGGACATGTGGACACAGGGGGAGCTGGTAAAGAGGGGGAGCTGGACATGTGGAAACAGGGGGAGCTGGACATGTGGACGCAGGGGGAGCTGGACATGTGGAAGCAGGGGGAGCTGGACATGTGGAAACAGGGGGAGCTGGACATGTGGACATAGGGGGAGCTGGACATGTGGACACAGGGGGAGCTGGACATGTAGAAACAGGGGGAGCTGGACATGTGGACACAGGGGGAGCTGGACATGTGGAAACAGGGGGAGCTGGACATGTGGACATAGGGGGAGCTGGACATGTGGACGCAGGGGGAGCTGGACATGTGGAAGCAGGGGGAGCTGGACATGTGGAAACAGGGGGAGCTGGACATGTGGACAGGGGGGGAGCTGGACATGTGGACACAGGGGGAGCTGGACATGTAGAAACGGGGAGCTGGACATGTGGATGCAGGGGGTGCTGGACATGTGGACACAGGGGGAGCTGGACATGTGGAAACAGGGGGAGCTGGACATGTGGAAACAGGGGGAGCTGGACATGTGGAAACAGGGGGAGCTGGACATGTGGAAACGGGGAGCTGGACATGTGGAAACAGGGGGAGCTGGACATGTGGACATAGGGGGAGCTGGTAAAGAGGGGGAGCTGGACATGTAGAAACGGGGAGCTGGACATGTGGACACAGGGGGAGCTGGTAAAGAGGGGGAGCTGGACATGTGGAAACAGGGGGAGCTGGACATGTGGACGCAGGGGGAGCTGGACATGTGGAAGCAGGGGGAGCTGGACATGTGGAAACAGGGGGAGCTGGACATGTGGACATAGGGGGAGCTGGACATGTGGACACAGGGGGAGCTGGACATGTAGAAACGGGGAGCTGGACATGTGGATGCAGGGGGTGCTGGACATGTGGACACAGGGGGAGCTGGACATGTGGAAACAGGGGGAGCTGGACATGTGGAAACAGGGGGAGCTGGACATGTGGAAACGGGGAGCTGGACATGTGGAAACAGGGGGAGCTGGACATGTGGACATAGGGGGAGCTGGTAAAGAGGGGGAGCTGGACATGTAGAAACGGTGAGCTGGACATGTGGACACAGGGGGAGCTGGACATGTGGACACAGGGGGAGCTGGACATGTGGAAACAGGGGGAGCTGGACATGTGGAAACAGGGGGAGCTGGACTTGTGGACATAGGGGGAGCTGGACATGTGGACACAGGGGGAGCTGGTAAAGAGGGGGAGCTGGACATGTGGACACAGGGGGAGCTGGACATGTAGAAACAGGGGGAGCTGGACATGTGGAAACAGGGGGAGCTGGACATGTGGAAACAGGGGGAGCTGGACATGTGGACATAGGGGGAGCTGGACATGTGGACACAGGGGGAGCTGGTAAAGAGGGGGAGCTGGACATGTGGACACAGGGGGAGCTGGACATGTAGAAACAGGGGGAGCTGGACATGTGGAAACAGGGGGAGCTGGACATGTGGAAACAGGGGGAGCTGGACATGTGGACACAGGGGGAGCTGGACATGTGGACACAGGGGGAGCTGGACATGTGGACACAGGGGGAGCTGGACATGTGGACACAGGGGGAGCTGGACATGTGGACACAGGGGGAGCTGGACATGTGGACACAGGGGGAGCTGGACATGTGGACGCAGGGGGAGCTGGACATGTGGACACAGGGGGAGCTGGACATGTGGAAACAGGGGGAGCTGGACATGTGGACGCAGGGGGAGCTGGACATGTGGAAGCAGGGGGAGCTGGACATGTGGACACAGGGGGAGCTGGACATGTGGACATAGGGGGAGCTGGTAAAGAGGGGGAGCTGGACATGTAGAAACGGGGAGCTGGACATGTGGACACAGGGGGAGCTGGACATGTGGACACGGGGAGAGCTGGACATGTGGACACAGGGGGAGCTGGACATGTGGACATAGGGGGAGCTGGTAAAGAGGGGGAGCTGGACATGTAGAAACGGGGAGCTGGACATGTGGACACAGGGGGAGCTGGACATGTGGACACGGGGAGAGCTGGACATGTGGAAACAGGGGGAGCTGGACATGTGGAAACAGGGGGAGCTGGACATGTGGAAACCAGGGGGAGCTGGACATGTGGAAACCAGGGGGAGCTGGACATGTGGAAACCAGGGGGAGCTGGACATGTGGAAACCAGGGGGAGCTGGACATGTGGAAACCAGGGGGAGCTGGACATGTGGAAACCAGGGGGAGCTGGACATGTGGAAACCAGGGGGAGCTGGACATGTGGAAACCAGGGGGAGCTGGACATGTGGAAACCAGGGGGAGCTGGACATGTGGAAACCAGGGGGAGCTGGACATGTGGAAACCAGGGGGAGCTGGACATGTGGAAACAGAGGGAGCTGGTAAACAGGGGGAGCTGGACATGTGGAAACAGGGGGAGCTGGTAAACAGGGGGAGCTGGACATGTTGGAAACAAGGGGGAGCTGGACATGTGGAAACCAGGGGGAGCTGGACATGTGGAAACCAGGGGGAGCTGGACATGTGGAAACCAGGGGGAGCTGGACATGTGGAAACCAGGGGGAGCTGGACATGTGGAAACCAGGGGGAGCTGGACATGTGGAAACCAGGGGGAGCTGGACATGTGGAAACCAGGGGGAGCTGGACATGTGGAAAACAGTGGTTTTCTGATTTAACCCTATTTGGCCCAGTTCTCTCTGGCAGCTTCATAGAGGAGCTGGGGGCTGATCTGGAGATCCTGGGGGAATGGGGGCAGAGGTCCGACCCCTCCACCCCAGTCTCTTACAGGATAAGGGACAAGTATGTTTAAATCAGAAAGCTGTGATTCGGATCACAGAGAGCAGGGTGCAGCAGCCTGTAGTGGCTGCCCGAGTTAGCTAGTGATTGAGCCTGCGGTACCTCCCTGTGAGTGATGCACCTGTCTTAGGCAGAATGCAAATTATCTACCTCTATGGTATATGGGTCAGTCAGTGTATAGGGAAAATAATAGTCTTTGCATAATGGATTTAACTTTTTTTTACAGTTTTAACTACAGATCTCAGGTGAACCTGTTATACTGCCCATACATCCATGACATTGGGATAGTGAGCGACTCCGATGAGAAGACACCCCTTGTAAGTCACTGTTTCATTTTATGTGTCTATATATGTAAATGTAGAAGCCTCTAACACTGCTCTTAATTCACTATGAGTAATGGAGCAGAATATACCCTTTATTATTTAGAAAGCATTGTTGTCAAGCGAGGTTCCCTTTGAGTAACATAATCGGTTGGGGGCCCACTCAGACTTGCTCGCCCCCCCTAGGCTGAACCCCTAGCTACGCCCCTGATACGAATGAAAATCTTAGTTTCCAACCAAACTGACACAGTTGCGGTGTAATGGTCACCCAGATCTTCTTATACTTCACAGATGGGATTAAACAAAAGTGAAGTGGAGACACCAGCTTATCAGGATCACAGTGGCTTTAAATACGTCGTCTATGTATCCACCCCACGCAATCTGACTAGTGATGTCACGATACCAGAATTTTAAGTTCGATACCGATACTAACTTTTTTATTTCGATACTCAATACCAGTTCGATACTTAGTAAAGTATAAAAGAAAAAAAAAAAAAATGGTAGAAATATAATACCCTGGCCTGCACTATTACAGTGATACCAATTTTTGGCCTATTTTTATTTTATTGTGTTAAAAATAAAGTTAGTGATATCTGTCTAAGACAGCTCTGCTGCATCAGCTATCACTAAGACAGCTCTGCTGCATCCGATATCACTAAGACAGCTCTGCTACATCCGATATCACTAAGACAGCTCTGCTACATCCGATATCACTAAGACAGCTCTGCTGCATCAGCTATCACTAAGACAGCTCTGCTACATCCGATATCACTAAGACAGCTCTGCTGCATCAGCTATCACTAAGACAGCTCTGCTGCATCCGATATCACTAAGACAGCTCTGCTGCATCCGATATCACTAAGACAGCTCTGCTGCATCAGCTATCACTAAGACAGCTCTGCTGCATCCGATATCACTAAGACAGCTCTGCTGCATCCGATATCACTAAGACAGCTCTGCTGCATCAGCTATCACTAAGACAGCTCTGCTGCATCAGCTATCACTAAGACAGCTCTGCTGCATCAGCTATCACTAAGACAGCTCTGCTGCATCAGCTATCACTAAGACAGCTCTGCTGCATCAGCTATCACTAAGACAGCTCTGCTGCATCAGCTATCACTAAGACAGCTCTGCTGCATCAGCTATCACTAAGACAGCTCTGCTACATCAGCTATCACTAAGACAGCTCTGCTACATCAGCTATCACTAAGACAGCTCTGCTGCATCAGCTATCACTAAGACAGCTCTGCTGCATCAGCTATCACTAAGACAGCTCTGCTGCATCAGCTATCACTAAGACAGCTCTGCTACATCAGCTATCTCTAAGACAGCTCTGCTACATCCGATATCACTAAGACAGCTCTGCTACATCAGCTATCACTAAGACAGCTCTGCTACATCAGCTATCACTAAGACAGCTCTGCTACATCAGCTAACACTAAGACAGCTCTGCTACATCCGATATCACTAAGACAGCTCTGCTGCATCCGATATCACTAAGACAGCTCTGCTGCATCCGATATCACTAAGACAGCTCTGCTGCATCAGCTATCACTAAGACAGCTCTGCTGCATCAGCTATCACTAAGACAGCTCTGCTGCATCAGCTATCACTAAGACAGCTCTGCTACATCAGCTATCACTAAGACAGCTCTGCTGCATCAGCTATCACTAAGACAGCTCTGCTGCATCAGCTATCACTAAGACAGCTCTGCTGCATCAGCTATCACTAAGACAGCTCTGCTGCATCAGCTATCACTAAGACAGCTCTGCTGCATCAGCTATCACTAAGACAGCTCTGCTACATCAGCTATCACTAAGACAGCTCTGCTACATCAGCTATCACTAAGACAGCTCTGCTACATCCGATATCACTAAGACAGCTCTGCTACATCAGCTATCACTAAGACAGCTCTGCTACATCAGCTATCACTAAGACAGCTCTGCTACATCAGCTATCACTAAGACAGCTCTGCTACATCAGCTATCACTAAGACAGCTCTGCTACATCAGCTATCACTAAGACAGCTCTGCTACATCAGCTATCACTAAGACAGCTCTGCTACATCAGCTATCACTAAGACAGCTCTGCTACATCAGCTATCACTAAGACAGCTCTGCTACATCAGCTATCACTAAGACAGCTCTGCTACATCAGCTATCACTAAGACAGCTCTGCTACATCAGCTATCACTAAGACAGCTCTGCTACATCAGCTATCACTAAGACAGCTCTGCTACATCAGCTATCACTAAGACAGCTCTGCTACATCAGCTATCACTAAGACAGCTCTGCTACATCAGCTATCACTAAGACAGCTCTGCTACATCAGCTATCACTAAGACAGCTCTGCTACATCAGCTATCACTAAGACAGCTCTGCTACATCAGCTATCACTAAGACAGCTCTGCTACATCAGCTATCACTAAGACAGCTCTGCTACATCAGCTATCACTAAGACAGCTCTGCTACATCAGCTATCACTAAGACAGCTCTGCTACATCAGCTATCACTAAGACAGCTCTGCTACATCAGCTATCACTAAGACAGCTCTGCTACATCAGCTATCACTAAGACAGCTCTGCTACATCAGCTATCACTAAGACAGCTCTGCTACATCAGCTATCACTAAGACAGCTCTGCTACATCAGCTATCACTAAGACAGCTCTGCTACATCAGCTATCACTAAGACAGCTCTGCTACATCAGCTATCACTAAGACAGCTCTGCTACATCAGCTATCACTAAGACAGCTCTGCTACATCAGCTATCACTAAGACAGCTCTGCTACATCAGCTAACACTAAGACAGCTCTGCTACATCCGATATCACTAAGACAGCTCTGCTACATCCGATATCACTAAGACAGCTCTGCTGCATCCGATATCACTAAGACAGCTCTGCTGCATCAGCTATCACTAAGACAGCTCTGCTGCACCACCCACCACTAAGACAGCTCTCCTGCACCACCTACCACTAAGACAGCTCTCCTACATCAGCTATCACTAAGACAGCTCTGCTACATCAGATATCACTAAGACAGCTCTGCTACATCAGCTATCACTAAGACAGCTCTGCTGCATCAGCTATCACTAAGACAGCTCTGCTACATCCGATATCACTAAGACAGCTCTGCTACATCAGCTATCACTAAGACAGCTCTGCTACATCAGCTATCACTAAGACAGCTCTGCTACATCAGCTATCACTAAGACAGCTCTCCTGCACCACCCACCACTAAGACAGCTCTCCTGCATCAGCTATCACTAAGACAGCTCTGCTGCACCAGTTACCAAGATTGCGGAGGAAGAGAAGAGGAGGTTACACAGGATCCCACACACTACAGCCGATCTTATCTGCTCCTCTCAGCCCCGGCCACCTCCCCCACCTGCCAGCCGGCTGGATCCTCACATGTGCTGCACTTCCCCCGGATCTCACAGACCCCCGCTCTCCCTCTTCATCCTCCCCACCTCCAGCCTTCTCCGTCCTCCTCTCTCCGTGACCTCCCGCTCTCTTCTGTGCAGCTCCGGCTCCTCTCCCGGCCATCCCGCTCTCCCTCCAGCCTTCTCCTCCGTCCTCTCTCCCGGACATCCCGCTCTCCCTCCAGCCTTCTCCTCCGTCCTCTCTCCCGGACCTCCCGCTCTCCCTCCAGCCTTCTCCTCCGTCCTCCTCTCCCGCTCTCCCTCTCCAGCCGCTCTCCGTGCAGCTCCGGCTCCTCCGCATAAATCATCTCTCTGATAAGAGAGTCTGGCGGAGCCGGACTCTGTAATCAGAGAGACACCAGCAGCGGGGGTCTGTTACACACAGTAGCCGACCCCCGCTGTATATGGAGCCGGCTCAGGAGGGGTCAGATGCCGCTGTCAGTGTGACAGCGGCATCTATATACTTAAATAGCCGGCACTAGCAATAGCTAAGTGCCGGCTATTTGAAATTGGCGCCAATGGGAGCGGAGGGAGGGAGAGAAGAGGAGGAGACTGCAGGGGGCAGGGGGAGGCACATAGAGAACACGGCCGGCGCTCAGCTAGCCGCCCACCGTGTTCTCTGCTTAACTTAAAGTTTCGATACCAGGAAATCCTGGTATCGAACGGTTTTTTTGCCCGAAATATCGATAGTAGTATCGATATTTCGGTGCATCGTGCATCCCTAAATCTGACAAACTGAAAAGCTTCCATAGACATGCTATAACCTCAAAAGTATGGCTCAAGTGATGTTAGAAGAACATTTTGATACTAATTATAAAATATTTTAATAAATGGAAGATATAAAAAAATATACAATGCATCAATCAAATACTTAAAGGCAATTTTGTAGTGTCTTAAAGTGGTTATTCACCAAAAAAAAAAAATCTTTAAAATCAACTGGTGCCAGAAAGTGTAATTTACTTCTATTTAAAAAAACGCAAGTCTGCTGTATGTCCTGCAGGAAGTGGTATTATTTCCAGTATGGAGAGCAGCAGAAGTTTTCCACTGGGATTTTCTGCTGCTCTGGACAGTTCCTGACATGGACAGAGGTGGCAGCAGAGAGCACTGTGACGGACTGGAAAGAATGCACCACTTGCTACAGCAGTACTGGAAGACTTGAGATTTTTTGATAGAAGTAAAATACAAATCTCTGGCACTGTCTGGCATGAGTTGAACAATCCCTTTAAAGGTATGGTGTACAATCTCAATAAATGTATTAAACATTTCATACTAAATGGGTGAGGGATACAGAGGCACAGTAGCCATGACACAATATCAAATATAGTGCAGGAAAACTAGGCCAAAGCATTTTAATAAGTATTATGTAACTATATGGTCATGTTAGCAATGTACGTGACCCTGCTAAGACATAATGAAGCTTTGGTATCCTAATCACTAGACAGTGTCCTAAGGGTAGAGTGTCTATAATTAAAATATATATGTATATATACACATGTCATATTAAACTCAGGCGTTAGGTTTTCCCAGACTGTAAATGCCACTCCCTGCTTTATAGTGGTTGGCAAATACAGTAAAATATACTACTGCAGTTACATAAAAGATGTAAAATAGAACTTGGGATACCGAAAAATTATATTTTAAGTGGGTGCCTGAGTACATAAGGGTCATGTTGTCATCTATGGCATGTAGAGAGGAATATTGAATAAGGAGTCAGAATTATCTACCATATTTCCATCATTGTGACTATTGGTTGGAAGCTATGACCATGTCTACAGACCCTGTACTTCCAGGCCTCGGGTGCCATGTCTCTATCAACTAAAGCATGATGCCACACTGCTTACTCTATTCTTCAGTGATCCAAACACTATCAATGTGCAGTGGTTTGTAAGGGGCCCAAAGCTATTATTGCACAAGTTGTCAGTCCACCTGGTAAATCAGCAGGGAGGTTGACATACTACATCTTTCGGCCACTAGGTGTCTCACTTACTATAAAACTGCAGTCGAAGATCCATCACTAAGGACATTTGGTCTTTGGCAACAGCAACAAAAGAGACAGGAAGGAAGTGATGTCACTTGGCCCAGTGAAGATGCATGATAATTGGCCAGCAGCCATGCACTGCTGCAGATGAGTAAACAAACTGATCTGTGGGTCCCTAACACGACTACCACCAATGCAACAATGTTTAAATTAATAAACTATATATTTGCTGGGGGGGGGGGGGGTTGTTGTAATTTTGTATGTCATGGCAGGTACACTTTAAGGGCAGGTTCACACAGCGTGTGACAACGGCCGTTCTGTGGCCCAGCCTTGTCACTGAATGGCCAGTGTCAATGAAGTGTATACCGGCCGGATAAACTTCAATTCTATTGAATTGGGATGCTGGCGCATCCGTGTTTACCTGCATCCCAATTCACCATTGAACAAAATGAAGAATGCGGCTGGAGCCACACTTTTCTATTGTGTGAGCTGTCAGTGTTGTACGGCCGCTATTCAATGAATAGCTGCCACACAAAACTGACATGTCAGTTTTTCCTGCGTCCGCTAGGGAGCTCGGCCCGGAGCTTATACTATGTGTATACACTCCAGTTCGGGTTCCCTCTGACTGCAGTACTACGTAAGTTTTGTATTAATCACAGCCGTTGTTGCAAGTCAGCAGCAACAGCTGTGAAAAACTTACATTGTGTGAACATGGCCTAAGGGTGTGTTTAAACTGAGTAAAAGCGGCGGAATCCCATCTGCCTCAGTGTCCCACATTGTCTCTATAGGAGGGCTTGTGAGCCTCTGCTCTTCGCGCAAAGAAGCGGAGGCGTGCAAGCTATCCCATAGAGACACTGTAGGACACTGAGGCAGACGGGATTCCGCCCTAAGTCACAAGCCTTCTTGTGTTGTGAGGGTGCCAACAGGATGATAGAGGGTCCTGACCATAAACTCTAAGGAGTTATACTGGAAGGATCCCCACAGATTGCAGGAAGTTAGTGTTAGCAGGGCAGTCTATTACAGCTTTGCTCCTCCTGTAGTCTAGTACCCATGCGATCACAGTATCAGATAGTGACCTTCTGATTGTGGGTTATTATGGATTAGGAAAGCACAATAACTTCTTGCAAAACAGCGCCACCCCTATCCTCAGGTTGTGTGTGGTATTACAATTCATCTCCATTTACTTCAATGGCACTGAGCTGCAAAACCCCACACCCAAACTGAGGACAAGGGTGGTGCTATTTCTGAAAGAAAGCGGCAATGTTTTTGTAAACCTGGATAGTGCACAACATTATACTGTAGCCACTACATACTGCTGGTTGCTCCTTGGGTCATTCTCTGGTGCTGTGAGACCCCCTCAAGACACTGTACAAGGCTCCAGATGGCGACCAAAATGGTCGCCAATGCGACTGACATATTGCAAATGGCGCCCAGATTTATTAATCTGGGCGCCATTTGCGACTGGCTCCGGCGGCGGCGCCCTGTCTCTTTAAGGACAATGAGCTGCGCTGCTGCCTTCCCGCGCGCTTCCCTGACCTCTCACACAACCTTGGCTCCAGTGGCGTAGCTACCAGGGTCGCATCGGTCGCCGCTGCGAGGGGGGGCCCGCGAGGGCCCCCCCTTGCCACTGCACTGCTCCCCCCTTAAATTACTCTTGTGGCCACAAGCATTGATTTGCTTGCGGTCACAAGAGCGTGCTCGTCCGGGCCCCCGGCTGATGCGCGGCTGCCGGGGGTGTCCCATCCTATCCCCGGCAGCGCGGCGCATCAGTGAGCTGCCTGGGGCCCTGACTTCCGGCACAGGAAACGCACGCAACGCCCCGGCGTACAGGGAGCTCACTGATGCGCCGCGCTGCCGGGGATAGGAAGGGACACCCCCGGCAGCTGCGCATCAGCCGGGGACAGCGCCTGAAGGAGAAGAGGATCGCCGGGGGAGCGGGTTGTCAGGTGAGTTTGTGTATTTGTTTTTTTTAAATACTGCTTAGCATAGAGGAAAGGGGGGGCATCTATAATGGGGGGAAGAGAAGGGGGGGGCATCTATAATGGGGGGGAGAGAAGGGGGGGCATCTATAATGGGGGGAGAAGAGGGGCCATCTTCAAGGGGGGGGGAGAGGGGGCCATCTATAAGGGGGGGAGAAGAGGAGGCCATCTTCAAGGGGGGGAGTGGGGGTCATCTATAAGGGGAGGGGGGGCATCTATAATGGGGGGGGCGAGGGGGCATCTATAATGGGGGGGAGAGGGGGCATCTATAATGGGGGTAGAGGGGGTCATCTATAAGGGGAGGGGGTCATCTATAAGGGGAGGGGGCCATCTATATATACTATAAGGGGGTCACATAGAGTCAGGGCTACCCACCAAATGAGGGTGTAAAGGGGACAGTACAGATGTGCAGTGTGTATAGAGATGAGGATGGTGCCAGTGTGAGGAGACTAATATGTCTGTCTGGCAGATTCTGTGGATTCGTGGCTCGGAGAAGTTCTCATAACGGCCCAGGACGGATGGAGAAGAAGATGAAAAGGAAAGAACTCCGATCAGAGAAGACGTCCCCTGTGAGTCACCTGATATATCTGCGCTGTAATTTATATGGTGTATACAACCTGTGTGGAGCTGCTTCCACCTCTATATGAGTGTATGAGGTGATAGTGATCTGTGTACAGTGGATCTTATTCAGTAGCAGAGGTGGTGTTAGTCAGTATGTGGCGGTGTTAGTCGGTATGTGGCGGTGTTAGTCAGTATGTGGCGGTGTTAGTCGGTATGTGGCGGTGTTAGTCGGTATGTGGTGGTAATATTTGTTACTTGTTATCCGGTACTGTGTTTTATTGGTCTCAGTATACTGGTTTTGGTCAGTAACAATGTGGTGGTGATGGTAGTGGTTGTGGTGTGGCGTTAATATTTGCCCCTTGTATCTTTGTATTATTGGCAATATTGGTCTCAGTATACAGTAACAGTATGGCGGTAATATATATGGTGATAATATTTTCACTTCCTATATGCTGGTGTTATTGGTAATATCTGTCTTGGAGTGTGTATATATATATACACATACACCTACCAGTAGCATCACTTGGTCGTGAAAGGGGGGGGGCCCAAGTTGACCTCTCGCACCAGGGCCCAGGAGACATTAGCTACGCCCCTGCTTGGCTCTGCCTATATTCTTTAGCCTTCCCGCGTTTCTACCCAAACTCATGACGCAATTAAAGAAGAACCAATTAGCGTGAAGGCTGCACCAAGCGCTAAGCGGGACATTAAGCACACGTATAGCGGGGGACCAGGAGGACCCGACTCGGACCTCACTACTGGAGAGCTCGGTAAGGGCGCAGAGCTGCGGGGGGACTACAGATGTCAGCATGGCCTCCCTGCAGCATCAAGTGTCAGCACGTCAGGGCAGAGAGCCGGGGGGTAACTATGGCTGCACTGGGTGATATATATATAAGTGTAGGGCAAACTGGCTGCAGACACTGGGAGATAGATATATGCACAATTATTATTATCAGGGCCCCTCAGGTGTCTGTATTGTAGGGGGTGACTTGCATTAGTCACTAGGTGAGAGATATATCTATCTATATACACATCTTGTCGGGGGTCACTATGGCTGCAGTCATAAGTCTAGCTCAGTATGTATAGACTGTTGCAAGCTTTTAAGTTCAAGTTCAGAAGAGTAAGCCTCATTAAAAGGCTAGCCAAGTGAAGCTGAAGTACTGAGTCAGACTGTATATGGTTGTCAAGTTGCAAGTTTCCATGTTGAACGTTTTCAAACTAAGAAAAGAAAGGATCTAAAGGAGGAGGATGCTGCCGTGGCCTCTGCACACAGTAAGTCCCATTTAACATAAAATTAATTTTACATGTTTTAAAATGTTGGCGACCAAATATTCTATTTGGCGCCTAAATTTTTCAGGTTAGGAGCCAATGGCTCCTAGGTAAATTTTTTAGTCTGGAGCCCTGTTGTAGTAACCTCTTACAACACACCAGAAACCTCTTACCAGAAACCCTTTAAGAAAAATATTTTAAAAATTATAATAAACAATAGTAATAGACACTAGATGAGACTGTTCAGACTGAGATAATGGCAATCTAATCCACTGTCCGACACATGAGCACATCTGGATTGGCGGGATAGTAACTATTCAGTGAAGTTGTCCCAATGACTTGGTCAGAACTCAAATTCACCTACAGTATAAATAAAAGCTCATTTTTTACTCTATTTTTGGACGGAGTGTGACATTCCTAAATCTTCTGAACTTTTGGTTTTTCTCAAAAACTTTCCATTATCCGGCCCCCCTCTCACCTTCTGCTGAATATGATGTACGAGCAGTCGCCGAACGACTGACGGATTTCTCGTCACCGGCCAAAAATATTCTCTTACCTTTCTTGTTACTGCTGGATCGAGATACCCTTTCAGCTTCTGTATATACGTGTGCGGAGGGTTCTTCACCTGAAATCTTTCCTAGAAGAAAGAAGTTTAGAAAATATATAGATCAATGAAGGATGAAGATCATAAACACTAGGTCAGCATATTAAACCAACAGTATGATACACTTGTGCAGGATAGGTAACATTATAGGGGTCATACACCTCACACAAAAGCAGGCTGATGGTTGAACAGTCGTTGATCTAACGAACGCTTGGTCCCCATACACCTTATAGTCTTGTCTGCCACACTCGCTGCTTGCAATGGATGCAGATGTCAGTATAAGGTGTATGGGGCTGTCCTAAGCAACCAATGACAGATGAAGTCCTTTGTTCTGGCAGAGATAAGCTGGAGCTGTCTAGCTGTGTTTTTACAGGAAGGATTGGTCATGCCAAATGTTCCTGTGTAGGGAGAAAATGGGGGCCGAGAACTCACGGCCAAATGCTCGTTTGGCCGTCAGATATTGAAGGCGTACGGCCAGCTTTAGTGAATGATCGTTTCAAGTCTTAAAGTGTCACTGTCGTTTAAATTTTTTTTTGCAGAAATCAGTACAGACAATTTTAAGAAACTTTGTAATTGGGTTTATTAGCCGAAAAATGCATTTTTATCATGAAAAATCAGTTTGAAGCTCGCCCCCCTGTCTTCATGGTTCTCCTATGGAGAGGGGAAGGGTGGAGGGAGATGAGGCACCATAACAGGACAACAAAGAGTTAATTTACAGCTACATCATCGGGTTATCTCCTCTGAAGTCAGCACTGACCTCTGAATACCGGCTTTTACACAGGTCCTGCTGTGTAATCCTTTGTTCTCTGCGGGCGACTAATCTCCCTCCTCCCCCCTCCATAGAGCAGACAGGGCCCGACTGATGTAAAAGAGTCGAGATTTCCTGATAATGAGCAGTGAATGAGAAAGAGGAGGGGGGGGGGGACCTGGGGAAAGGCTTTTTGAATTCAGATAATGGCATATTTGCCTAATAAACCCAATTACAAAGTTTCTTAACAAAAACAAAAAACGACAGTGACACCTTAAAGGTGCCTATTCACCAACAGTTATCTCTCCCATCCTCCATGTACACATAAAGGTTTGACATGGGTAAATGTTTACGTGTTCCCTATGGGGAGGAGAAGTGTAACCTGCAGCGCCGGCTTATAACTACAAGAACAAAAGGGCCGGTGAGTGAAAATTCTTCACTTCCGACCCCTATAGACCTCCATACACCTTATACTGTCAGCCAAACCCAGGATCATCTGACTTTAGCATAAAGTGTATGGGCACCTTTAGAGAGGGTAATATTATATTTGGAGCTTCAACCCTATTGCAGCTGCTGATTGGCATTGAGGGCTACAACAAAGTCAATTATTTGATATATTTTTCCAACTAGTACTCCATTTAAAGGAAACCATCATCACATGAGTCATTAGGAAGGCCCCAGTCACTGTCCCCCCCCCCCCCCCCCCACCAGCCCTGATTGACAGATCTCTATATATATCTAGAGAGGGGGAGCTCTATCGATCAAGGTTGGAGGGATAAGAGAAAGCTGCCGGGGAACGCCCCAATGACTCAGGGAGTCAGGGAGCAATAAAGTGCTGACAAATTCCCTTTAGGAAGCCAACATATAAAAGGGCCTATGGGGAAGATTTATCAAACATGGTGTAAAGTGAAACTGGCTCAGTTGCCCCTAGCAACCAATCAGATTCCACCTTTCATTTTCCAAAGTGTCTGTGAGGAATGAAAGGTGGAATCTGATTGGTTGCTAGGGGCAACTGAGCCAGTTTCACCTTACACCATGTTTGCTAAATCTCCCCCTATGTACATAAAGCTGTTTCCAGGCCACTCAAAAACGAACTGGCTACTGAAGCGACCGACTGAACGCACGATTAATGATTCATAAATCATCATTCAATTACTATACTTTGGGCATTACTCATCTCTGAAGACCAAAGAGAATTCCAAAGCCGCGGCCAACAATGCCCCTTGCCAAAACCTGTTGCAATAGGCAGTGCGCCTAAGCTGAGAGAAATAACTTTCCACAACCAGTATCCTCCATGAATGAGCCGCGTGGCTGTCAGAGACGGATTTCCTCAATGAACTCAAGATATCATAAAGCTGTTATTCTTAGCCGCCTGCCCGAATGACAAAGGGAAATAATAATAATAAAATATGGAGCGAAAGCAGAATAACTACACGATAAAATACAGTGGGCAATGCCACCACAGGGAAAATATGTAACTTATGGACATGCTGGGTCCTTCAGAGTTAGGGTCCTATTTCATGGGCCGAGGGGGCCCGATCAATAATGTAATCTGCTAGATCGGCGCTCATTTACTGGGCTTATTACACGGCCCAATAATCGTTTAGCGAGGGCTGCAGGGACATAGTTAACAATGTCCTTGCAGCCCTTGTTTAAACAGCACATATTACCTAATTGAAGGTCTTCTCCTGTGCTCCTCTTCCTCCCAATCCTGCTAGCAGCACCCAATCACTGGCCGCGGCAGTCCTGGCCAGTGATTGGCTGAGCAGTCTGTCAGCTCAGACAGGCCACTTCGAAGGCGCTGCTGCGCACGGAACTGGGAGGAAGAAGGAGCACAGGAGAAGACTTGCAACATGCTTAGGTATGTATAGTATGGTGTTTGTGAAATCGTTGGTCGCCCGCCGCGCATCGCTTATCCAAGCAGCGATGTGCGGTCAGTGCCTGACGATTTTAGGTTTGAACCTAAATAAATGATCAGCTGATGACACGATCATCGGCTGATCGTTGTTTCTATTCCACAGAGCGATAATTAGCCGAATCGGGCCAATTCGGCCGATTATCGCTCCATGGAATAGGCCCCTTATAGACTCTCCTTGAAAAGATTTTAACTTTAGATGACACATTAAGGATTCTTCTTTAAAGGGGTAGTTCGACAAAATCTTTTTTCTTTCAAATTAATAGGTGGCAGAAAGTGGCAGAGATTTGTAATTTACTTCTATTAAAAAATCTCAAGTCTTCTGGTACTTATTAGCTGCTGTATGTCCTACAGGAAGTGGTGTTTTTTTTTTCCAGTCTAGAGAGAAGTAGAGGTTTTCTATGGGGATTTTGCTACTGCTCTGGACAGATCCTGACATGGACAGAGGTGGCAGCAGTGAGCACTGGGTCAAATTGGAAAAAAATACACCACTTCCTGCAGGACATACAACAGAAGTTTCTGGCACCAGTCGATTTGAAAGAATTTTTTTTTTGGGGGGGGGGGGGTGAACGACCCCTTTAATAACACAAAATTCTAGACAAACCCTTGAAAAAAGGGAAGCAAACAATTCCTTTTGGAACATGAGCGTTAAAAAAATGCCCAACTCATAACAACAAGGTTCCAAAATTATGCTAAGCTTCGGGCGGTTCTTAGTAATGTAAAAAGTTGTATAAGATTAGTAAAAAATCTGTTTTCTCATATAAAAAACATGTGCTCCAGCTTTCTCTGGTTAGCGCCTGGTATTGGAGCTCAGACCCATTTACTTGCGTGGGACTAAGCTGCAGTACCTAACACATCCTAAGGAAAATAGTGGCGCTGTTTTGGGACCACAGCAGGCACTTTTTTTGTTTTATGACGATACAAGTTGTGCACTATGGCAGCTGTACTTCCACCACAGCGGGATAGGTTCTGCATCAGACGAATTATTGCACAATATTAGTCTGGGTTTCATTCCTTTGGCAATCCGTGCGACCGCCTAAATGATGTCTAAGCTGGAAGCCAACTTGTCACTTTGGAGTTAGAAGATTTCCACAGAAGTCTGCATCACAATTAAGGAAGGAACATTGGTTAATCTTGTAAAAATGAATAATCGTATATAATGCCAGAGGTTCTTTCCTATCACATGATGGATTTAGCTTCACCGCTGCCCGTCCTGGGAATCTGAACTGAGGTCTGGCTCCCACACAGTTATTATACACAGTAGTAGTGTCATTTGTTCTCTGATGGTGCTCAGTTGTCTCAGCCATACAATGTATTCTCATATAAGAGACAGTATTAAAGGAGAAGTCCAGCGAAAATTTATTATCAAAGTATTGTATTGCCCCCCAAAAGTTATACAAATTACCAATATACACTTATTACGGGAAATGCTTATGAAGTGCTTTTTTTCCCTGCACTTACTACTGTATCAAGGCTTCACTTCCTGGATAACATGATGACGTCACTTCCTGAATAACATGGTGATGTCACTTCCTGGATAAAATGGTGATGTCACGACCCGACTCCCAGAGCTGAGCGGGCTGTGGCTGCTGGAGAGGATGATGGCAGGGGGACACTGAGGGACACATGGCACTGGAGGGACACTGAGCATCCCTCTGCCATCATCCTCTCCAGCAGCCACAGCCTGCACAGCTCTGGGAGTTGGGTCCTGACATCACCATTTTATCCAGGAAGTGACATTACTATGTTATCCAGGAAGTGACATCACCATTTTATTCAGGAAGTGACATTACCATGTTATCCATGAAGTGACATTACCATGTTATCCAGGAAGTGACATCACCATGTTATCCAGGAAGTGACATCACCATGTTATCCAGGAAGTGAAGCCTTGATGCAGTAGTAAGTGCAGGGAAAAAAGCACTTTATAAGCATTTCCTGTAATAAGTGTATATTGGTGATTTGTATAACTTTTTTTTTTTTTGGGGGGGGGGGGGGCAATACAATACTTTAATAAAATTTTTTGCTGGACTTCCCCTTTAACCCAGAAAAAAATGGTCCATTGCCTGCCATAATATGGAGGTATTGCCCCCTCTATGCAGGAGGATTGGTTTCTATCTCATTGGTTTGGCTTGGAGGAAAGGGGGAATTATTTAAAATGCATCAAATTTAACCAAAAACTTTGGTCTAAAGTGAGCCAACCAAGAGGTGGTACTAGGATGAGATCTGGATCTAACATGTCTTCTGCCTGCCTTGTCCAGTTTTAATGTTCAGTGGGTAGTTCATGATGGATTTTATAGTCTTTGTGCAGATTAATAATTAAAGGGGTAGTTCAATTTTTCTTTACAAAAAAAGTCCCAGAAATTTGTAATTAACTTCTATTAAAAAATCTCAAGTTTTACAATACTTATTAGCTGCTGTATGTCCTGCATGAAGTGGTGTATTCTTTCAAGTCCGAATAGCAGGAGAGGTTTTCTTTAGGAATTTGCTGCTGCTCTGGACATTTCCTGACATGGACAGAGGTGGCAGCAGAGAGCACTGTGCCAGACTGGAAAGAATACACAACTTCCTGCAGGATATACAGCAGCTGATAAGTACCAGAAGACTTTTGAATAGAAGTAAATTACAAATCTCTGGCACTTTCTGGCATTAACTGATTGGAAAGATTTTTTCTTTTTGCTGAACTACTCCTTTAAATGATGATACAGTTATGACCAGTGGCTTATTTATGTTGAGGGTTGTAATATATTGTGTTGTCTGCACATAATATTCTAGTTTTCACTGTAGACATCATGATATCCTACCAGATAGATTATCAGGGTAATACAAGTACATAGGATGAGGTGGGGTATAGGTGTCCTCTTACTAATCCGCCCAAGTATTCATAAGCTGACACCAATGATTCACTTTACATCTTTACAAAGAAAATGATCCAATTTCTCAGTAAATACAATAAATCAGATATACAAATTACGATATCTTGTTTATTGGATCGTCCGGCTGACCATAAATCACTCGTTCTAGTTCAGTCCGGCTGAGACCACCAGGGACGGGGGACAAGACCAGGGAAGGAAAATACCCTCCTGTCCATTCGCCTTGATCTTGGTCTTAGCCAGATGCCTGTAATTTCCACTCTAGAATTATGTGTCTGTCTGTGAATCTGATAAATGAGTTTTCTTCAAGACCGGAACCAAAATATATTCAATTTACCCCTGCCAAATTGGATTTGTAACGTTGCCAGCGAGGCTTGCCAGAGACACATTTGTAAAATAAACAGGATCTTATAGTCTATATAATATTATATTACAATGACCACCCATTGGAGGACCTGGAAGCCTCGATAACAATTTGTGGATGGTAAATTGCTCTGGATTGGGAGAGGGAATGTCTGCTTCATGATGGTTGGCTAAGGGTTAAAGAAGTATGCCGTGCTGTAGCCCTTATCCACTGGACTTATAGGGACTGACTACTGAGACGCGCATTGCATGCGCCCCTCCAGACAGTAGCTACAGTTTGAATGGAGTTGTGGTACATCTATAAACAGCAAAGTTTTTCTAGTTGCAGTCATGAGACTCGGAAGGACAGGAGCAGGGGCATTACTACCACCGTAGCAGGCAGCGATAGCAGCTGCTACAGGGCCCACGGCATCTGGGAGCCCGGCAGGGCCAGCCTCCTATTTTAGAAGTTCCCTGAGCCCAGCCACTCAGTATACTCCTGCCTGTCATCCTAATCACAGGCTTTATACAGTAAGATGGATTACCACCAGCTTACTATATAAGGACAGTGATTATGACAGGCAGGAAGGTGTAAAGATGCAGGGCCCTCTACCCTGCACCCCCGGGCCCCTCCACTACCATCTCACTATGGGCTCAGGCTTCTACCTGCTCCCCTCCGATGTTGGAACAAAGGAGTAGGCGGGGAGAAGCTGCACTTGCCCTTGTGACTTATGCAGATTTGGGCCGTTATGGCCCATAATCGCTTAGTGTAATAGAAGACAACGATCAGCCGACATGCAAGATGACGGCTAACTATTGTCTTTCAACATGTTGAAACGGCAACGATCTAGATAGCAGCGATATGCTGTCATCGCTCAGCATAATAGAAGTGGTGGCAGCAGACCGCCGCTATCTTCTAGTGATCAACCGGGCTGCCCCCCCCCTTAAAGCTCCTTGTGGCCACCCCGGCTCTTACCCGCTTGCTGCCGATGCGTGTAGTAGCGCTGGCAGCTAGCGGGGAATGAGGAACAAGCGAGCGTTGACCTGACAAGTTTGCACTCGCTTGCTCCCTCTCCTTGCCCCTGTAATAGGAGCTTTAGAGAGTCCAATAAGGATGTAGGGAGCCCCAAGTCCATTATTTAGTATATCCATAAACCATGACTGACTTTCTGGTCAAATAAAAATCGCACTGGAGAAATAAAAACAAAAAAACATTTACCCAGCCAGACCTGACTAATAGAAAAGGATCAGACTGCTGCCATAGCAACCGATCAGATGTTTACATTCATGTTCTAATCTTTCCTAAAACAATGGCAACTAGACTCGGTTTGGCTCCTGGGGGCCACATCGTTCATTGTTCTTTGCCGGATCGTTCAAACATATTCCCCCCACGCCTTTCATAGACTCATTTTTGCCGTTGCCAAGATCAGGGAATTAGGCCATTTAGGGACACGGAGAAGAAAAGAGCTTTACAGATTAATGTCATGGAAAAGGGAAAGAGCGCTTCATTTCATTCGCTTCCACTGTATGCCATAGCTGAGAGAGCAAATGAGACAGAGGTCATGTAGGGAAGAAGGGACGGGTGCAATCAGAGATTCCGGCGTGGCATATTCCACCGCCATCTCGTGTCATATCTCATCGTCGTGACAAATATCTATCTCTGTGCCATTCATTACCGATGTATCGCCCTCCAGCCCCATCAATCAGTTTTCCAATGACAAGGTGTGGAAATTAAAGATGTATGAAATGTCCTATTACAGCGAATGATGGCGCCCAGCCCCAGAGGGTTAAAGGAATCAGTCGTGTTTTACATACAAATGCCATCTCTGAATCTGATGCCATTTGATGGCAATTCGCAGTCAGGTATCTTATAGGTGGTGACTCTATTTAGCCGCTTCAGTTATATCTTCCGGAAAAGTTGGGTGATAACAAAATGGCGCCATACAGCTTCTGTTTAGGTATTTAGGTACTAGGATGCTTTCTTCCAGAAACAGCACCACTCTTGTCTTCAATTTTGTGTTGGGTTTTTCAACTCCATTGCATTGAAATTAATGGAGCTTAAAGGAGAAGTTCAGCGAAAATTTTTATTAAAGTATTGTATTGCCCCAAAAAAGTTATACAAATCACCAATATACACTTATTACGGGAAATGCTTATAAAGTGCTTTTTTCCCTGCACTTTCTACTACATCAAAGCTTCACTTACTGGATAACATGGTGATGTCACTTCCTGGATAACATGGTGATGTCACTTCCTGGATAACATGGTGATGTCACGACCCGACTCCCAGAGCTGTGCGGGCTGTGGCTCCTGGAGAGGATGATGGCAAGGGGATGCTCAGTGTCCCTCCAGTGCCCTGTGTCTCTCAGTGTCCCCCTGCCATCATCCTCTCCAGCAGACACAGCCCGCACAGCTCTGGGAGTCGGGTCGTGACATCACCATTTTATCCAGGAAGTGACATCATCATGTTATCCAGGAAGTGAAATCACCATGTTATCCAGGAAGTGAAGCCTTGATGCAGTAGTAAGTGCAGGGAAAAAAAGCACTTTATAAGCATTTCCTGTAATAAGTGTATAACGTTGATTTGTATAAATTTTGGGGGGGAATACAATACTGTAATAATAATTTTCGCTGGACTTCGCCTTTAATTGCAAACCACACACAACCTGGAGACAAAATTTATGCTATTTCTCAAAAAAAGCGGCCATGTTTTCTGGAAAGCCCCTTTAATGTGTCTGTTTGTGTCTGGAGGGTTTTTCACAGTTCAGGTGCAGTTTGCAATTAAGCTCCATTTACTTCAATGGAACTGAGTTTCAAAACCCCACCCAAACTGGAGACAACAGTAGGGGGAAAATGGCCATGTTTTTGTAGCGCTGGATAACCCCTTTAATAAACAAGGTGAAACGGTAACGCTAGGTTCACATTGCGTTTTGGCAATCGTTTGACATATATGTTTTATGCAAAAAAAATCATGCAATTTGTTTGTCATCCGTTTGGATCAGTTTTTTCCATTATAAAAAGAAAAAAGAAAAACAGAACGAAACGGATGCGTTTTTTTTAACAGACACAAATAGTGTTGACTAATGCTAAGTTTACACGGAGCGATTATTGGGCGAATTTTCGCGATAACGATCGAATTCGAACGATAATCGTACGTGTAAATGCGGCGAACGATCGAAAAATCGTTCATTTTGATCTTTTAACATGTTCATAAGTCGTCGTTCGTAAAAAATTTGCCGATCGTTCCGTGTAAACTGTCGTCGCGCGATAGTCCGGCCGCCCGCTGCCCCGCCACTCGCAGCCCGACCCCCCGCTCATCCGCAGCCCCCTGCGCTAGCTCGATCGCCGCCGCCGCTCTGATCGTCACCCCCGCTGCCACGATAGCCACCAATGCCGCTCCGATCGCCCCCCCGCCGCCACTCCAATCGCCCCCCGCCGCTCCCGCTCTGATCACCACCCCCACCCGCCGCCGCTCCGATCTCCCCCACCGCCGCGGCCAAGAGCATACGTTACCTGCTCCGTGCAGCAGGTCTTCAAGATCCCCGGCTCCCCTCTTCAGCGCATTGATTGGCTGAAGAGATGAGCCGGGAATTTCAAACCGGGCGATCAGAGCGGCGGGGGTCGGGATCGGAGCGGCGGCGGGGGGGCAATCGGAGCGGCGGCGGGGGGGCGATCGGAGCGGCGATCGGAGCGGCGGGGGTGGCGATCAGGGGGGGCCGGCTGCGGGCACGCGATCGCAAAACGATTTTTCCGTACGATATATCGTACCGTGTAAATGCTGATCGTTTTTTTTTAAAAATCGTTACTTCGAAACCGTTAATCGTACGATTGGGCCAATATTCGCCTCGTGTAAACTTAGCATAAGGGTCCATTTATACTGAAAGATTATCTGACAGATTATCTGCCAAAGATTTGAAGCCAAAGCCAGGAATGGATTTGAAAAGAGGAGAAATCTCAGGCTTTATGACCTGATCTCTGTTTATAGTCTGTTTCTGGCTTTGGCTTCAAATCTTTGGCAGATAATCTGTCAAATATTCTGTCTGTGTAAATGGACCTTAAGTTTTTCTGTCCATTAAAAGTAACCAATTAAAAATGGATACGTGTAACGGATTGCAAAAACGCAGCGTGAACCCAGCCTAAACTGGCAGGGAAATTCAACACAAACCTGACACTTTTTTGGAAGGAAGCACATTCGTGTCCATTTACACAGAAAGATTATCTGAAAGATTATCTGCCAAAGATTTGAAGCTAAAGCCAGGAACAGACTATAAACAGAGATCAGGTCATAAAGGAAAGACTGAGATTTCTCCTGGCTTCAAATCTTAGGCAGATAATCTTTCTGTGTAAATGGACCCTTAGTTTAGACCATTTATTAGGGTTATAGGGCTCAGACCCCATTGAAGGTGTATACTAAGGGGAGGGTATCAATTTGCTCTTGGGCTTCCGGATTCCAACTAACCCTGACCAGTGCTCCTATTCACCACTATGGGGATGGACTGCACATGCTCACCCGGCCCCAGACCCCTGATGATGACTTTTAGGTTTTAGATTTGGGCCTGGTTCACCCATAGAGCCCCTCTTCTATTACGCTGCAGAATACACTACCAGGCTATAGGAGTGCAGTGATACCCTGGCGCTTCAGCTAATCCACCAGTCATTTGCATTCTTTGCCGAGCTTCCCAGCTCTATGGGAAAAGCCTCCAGCCGGCTGATCTGCTCCAGAAATGTCAACTAACAGCAAGTGATGACTTCGCAATTTAGTATTTGTAAATCCCTCGCCGCATTAATTGTCTAATTTATGGTAAAAAATATGGATTTTATATCAAAAGAGCAAGAAACGAGTACAAAGGAAAAGCTAAGGAGAAGAAAAGGCTCCGCTGTCTCCCCCGGCCAGTGATTGAAATATATCATGACGCAATCTGTCTTATCCAAATCCTTTGAAGTGGTGGCTAACAATTCCCCAGCCGGATGATGATTCTAGAAACCGCTGCTATTGCGGAGTTGTATGCCGCTACCCATGGATTCTGGAGGGAAGGAGGAGAACCCATGTCATTCTACCTTGGGTTAAAAAAAAAAAAAAAAAATGGCTATAGAAAAACTTTGACATGACATAATCCTCCAGGCTGTAATATGACTAATGCAGGAAGAAGATTAGCTTTCTAAAACATCTGTCCATCACCTAAAAAAGAAGATCTAGATCAGGGATTGGGAACCTTAGGCCCTCCAGCTGTTACAAAACTACAATTCCCATCATGCCTGGACAGCCGAAGCAAAGGCTTTTCGGGAGGGCCGAAGGTTCCCCATCCCTGGTCTAGATCACAGGCAAAAAAGCAGAAGGTAGCGCTTTACAATACTGTAGAGGAGGAAAATGGCTGCACAGTGGCTGAAGAAGTTGGATGCAGCCCTATGGGGTCTTGGAAAACATGGATACACCTATAGGACACAGGCGTATTAAAATGCCGAACGATCGGACTCGAGTATACCTGAGTTGCGCTCGTCTCTATTAGAGACCCATTAGCACTTTTGCCATATGGTAAGTCCTTGGGTAGAATATCCCCATTATATAGCATGGAATGCAGCTCTCCATAAGAAATAATAAAACCCTGAGCACGCAAATATATAGTAATGGCCAGTAACGGGCTAATAGATGTTCCCAATGGTATGGTGTAGGGGAATCTGTCCTCTAGGAAACCCCTATGTAAGTACTGTCACTTGTTATATGGCAATAGCAGCAATGAGAGTAATGACAGTTATCCATGGCTGTCATAATGTAAAAAAGAGCCGGGAACTAAAGTTTTTCCCAGTTAGAGAGGTTTTCTGAGATAAAATAACTGATAGCCTATCCACAGAATAGGAGCAGAGGCCACAGTACACTTCACAGTAACTACACAGGGAACACAGACAACTGCTTCCAGCACATTTCTTACTGTAGTGCGGGTGGAGAACAGCGAGGGTGGCGGGATTCCGCTGCTGATCAACCATTGACAGTCTATCCCAGCGCTTCTCAAACTTTTTCTACTGGAGCCTCACCCAACAGACCAAGGCAATGCCTGGGCCTCACCAGACTGACCAAGAGGATGCCGGGCCTTACTATCTGTGGTAAAAATCCATTTAGAAGCTGAAAATAATGCTAGGGCTACCTTTCACCCGTCTCCCATGCTCTCGATACTAATAAATTAAGTACAAAATAAATTAATATTGTTGCTAAAATGAATATTTTTGCAAACAGCTAAAGCACTGTGCAGATCATAGTTACTTTGTGAAAACTAGCTCTCCGGCTGGGCCTCACCAACAACCAGGGGGCCCCCTCACAGTTTGAGAAGCACTGCTCTATACTGTGGAGAGGGTATCAATTGTTTAATACCAGACAACCCCTTTAAGAGCCCTATTACACCAACAGATCTGACAGATTTTTGAAAGCCAAAGCCAGGAATGGATTTGAAAAGACACGGAATTTCAGTCTTTCCATTATTACCAGTTCTCTGTTTCTAGTCCATTCCTGGCTTTGGCTCAAAAAAAAAAAAATAAAAAAAAAAAAGTCAGATGATTTGTTGGTGTAATAGGGCCCTAAGTCATCATACATGGCCAGATGGTGCGTGGCCGGATTGGGACTAAGGGTACTATAACACGGAATGATAATCGGCTCTATCCGGGTGATTATCATTCCGTGTAATAAACACAACGATCAGTCGACTCAGTAATCGGCTGATCGTTGATATAGGTTTGGACCTATAATTGTTGGGCACCGACCTCGCATCTCTATGTACAAAAGCGGTGCGCGGCCGGAGGCTGATGATTTGCAAAGTGCATGCATTACCTATTCATGGTCCAGGGCTCCTCATGCGCTCTGCTTCTCCCCGGGTCCCGCGCTACAGCTTCAGAGCGGCCTGTCTTAGCTGACAGGCCGATCAGCCAATCACTGTTAGGAACTGCCGTAGCCAGTGGTTGGCTGAGAGGCCTGTCAGCTAAGACAGGCCCCTCTGAAGCTGTAGCTCGCAGGACCCGGGGAGAAGTGGAACGAAAAAGTATCAGACCCCCATCGGGCTGTGTAATGTACCCTATTAGAGTCTATGAGTACTATATAGAGATGAGCAAACCTTGAGTTTCCTTAGGTTTGTCTATTCTCGAGCATGCGGCATTTGAATTTGGATACAGCTGTAGGGAGCCCTGGAAAAAATTGATACAGCTTTTGGCTATACCTATGTTTTCCAGGCAGCTTTAGGGCAGAATCCAACTTCTTCAACCACTGGTGATCAATTGCCGCATGCTCGGGATTGGACAAACCTGAGGGTACTTGAGGTTCGTTCATCTCTAATGCTATATTTCTGCTTCATACAATATGGCGGATGTATGAAGCTGTAATACACTTATGTGCTCATGTCCTAAGGCTAAAAAGACGTGTATTAACACAGTAGGAAACATCCATATTCTTCTTTTTTGTTATGACAGGAGACAGTGTGTCCTGGAGACAGACGGGTGGAGCTGTCCCTACAGGGTGACGATCAGTGATTTCTCAATCAGACCCAAAGAAATGATGAAATTTGTACAAACACAGTGAATTTCTGTCAGAGACACTGGAACACAGTAAATAGCCCCAGGTCTCACATTTATATACATAGAACCGATCCCTCCTGCCTATGTCCCTGATGTCTGTTATTGCTTCACTCTACGGGTCGCAGTTTTCTTTAGTATTATTGAAGATTCATCTCAAAGAAAGTGTTACAGTACAAAATGGGGGAGATTTATCAAACTGGTGTAAGGTAGAACTAGCTTAGTTGCCCCTAGCAACCAATCAGATTCCACTTTTCATTTCTCACAGATCCTTTGGAAAATGAAAGGTGGAATCTGATTGGTTGCTAGGGGCAACTGAGCCAGTTTCACTTTACACCATGTTTGATAAATCTCCCCCTATGTTCATAAACATCTTCGCTTATGTTCTTTAATAGTGTAATAATGAAGAGTGATCATCTTAGATGTTAAAGGGCCACAAAGTGCAAAATGTCTAGTTATGTAGTGATATAAACCCCAGTGTGGCTGGATACCAGTGGTGTATGTTAGGGCCTTATTACATGGCCCGATCATAAACTGTAAACGAGCGCCAATCTGTTGTATCGGCGCTTGTTTACTGAGATGGGCCGACTATCGGGCAGCAAGGGCTGCCAAACAGCAGGGTGCCGTATTTCCGAAACTGGAGGTAAGGATGACTTAAAGGGGATTATCCCAATAATAAAAGTTGTCCCTTATCCACAGGACAGGTGAATACTAGCTGATCGGTGGAGGTTCCTTGTCTTCCGGGTGAGTGGAGAAGCAGAACACATTCTTGGACTTTACACTATTTCCTCTCTATGAGAATAATGAAGACGGCCAAGCACTGTACTCAACTATCCTTGATTAAATAGAGTGTAGTTATCAGGTGTGGGTAGGTGATAAGGTTTAATCTTGGTATAAACCCCCTTAAAGGTTTTATATTAACTGGTGATTCTGTATTTTATTTCTTCTTAAAATGGACATTGTCATTAAAAAAAAAAAAGTAACTTATCGGAAGAACAAGCCGGGGGGAAGTCCGCACACTGCACATTCACTTGCAGTTCCATGACACATGACCTAGATAAACTTCCATGTAAGGGCCCTATTCCACAGTAACGATAATCGGCCGGATCGGCCCCATTTGGCCCGATTCGGCCGATTATCGTTCGGTGAAATAGAGAGAATCGGTTGAATAGGCTACGGTTGAATAGCGGTGCGCGGCGGGCAACCGACGATTTAAGAAGCAGCATCATACATTACCTGTCCAGGCTTCTTCTCCGCGCTGTCTTCATCCCCGGGTCCCGCGCGCTCTATCTTCAGAATGGCCGGTCAGCTGACGAAGCGCTCAGCCAATCACAGGCCGGGACCGCCGCGGCCTGTGATTGGCTGAGTGTGGCCTGTCAGCTGACCGGCCATTCTGAAGATAGAGCGCGCGTGACCCGGGAATGAAGAGAGCGCGGAGAAGAAGCCTGGACAGGTAATGTATGATGCTGCAAGGGCTGCAAGGACATCGGTAATGATGTCCCTGCAGCCCTCGCTCAACGATCATCAGGCCGTGGAATAGGCCCAGTAAACGAGCGGCGATCTAGCAGATCGCCGCTCGTTTACATCGTTAAGTGGGCCCTCCTCGGCCCATGGAATAGGACCCTAAGTTTATGGGACAGTCTGGGGTGAAGAATATGCAGCAACTTGGTCGTTTCCCTGATCGTTCGACTGATCACTCAAGGTCCAAACACTCAGACCCTGGCCGATAAAAAGTTTTGATATCTCTCTCTCACATATCAAAACCTTTAAGCAGACCATTGATTTCAAAAAGTACCATGTAACTCCTCACTTCTCCTGGAGTGGCGCTGCAGGGAGGTAAAACCAACAGGTTAAATTGTTACAAAAACCTTCTCTGGCTACAGGCATATCTAATGGTTTGATATGATAGTGCTATCTGGGCAGGCCTGACCATTTCTGATCATAAAGACATTTAGCTGATCAGCTGATCTAAATAGAGCTCATACTCTCCAACCAGGTGGAGTACAAAAAAGTTTTTCTATGGTAACCTCTCTATATACTGCCCATCATATGAAAACTTTAGTCACTTGGATGCAAGCAGTAACACACAGTCTGATGGTAATCCCATGATCTCTGCAGTTACCTGATCGCAGATAAGTTCCCACTTTTTCTCGTTGTCGTACTGACGCAGTAACCTGGCTTTATCAGGCGGAAGGTTCATTGCATTCTGTAAGAAAAAAAAACACAAGAGTCATTAAGAAGTGAAGCTGAACTTTGGAAGTTGCTGTGTTATGTCTGCCAGTATCAACAACAGGCTCACCGGGTCAATAAACCTCATCTAGTGAGAGTCCCAGACAGCCATAACATGAACCCATTTACTGTACTAGGTTCGTTATACTAGGATGGGAAAATCTCTTATGTCCCATGCAGAAATATATCCAGGCCGTGGCCCACCCAAATAGGTTTATGTAAGGTGGTCTCTTCAAAAATGGTTCATATAGGGCTCCTGTTTTTACACACACACATATATATATATATACTGCAACTTTTTGAAGTTTTTGAGAGTTGAGCAATTTTAATATTAATAAAAAAAAAACCATAAATCCCATTGTTTTAGGTCATATACGGGAATTGGCAACCCCCAGTATAAGCCATGTCACTGAAGATGGAAAAGTTTTTTAGACGGCACAAAAATTCCAACAATATTATAAAAGTTTAATCTCGGCACTCACCATAATGCTTCATAATTTTTATTGTAGAAAAAAGTCCATCACAAAATACAACGGCAACAGGACATTTCGGCGCCAAGCCTTCCTTAACTGTCTACGTCCTGTTGCCGTTGTATTTTGTGATGGACTTTTTTATACAATAAAAATTATGAAGCATTATGGTGAGTACAGAGATTGAACTTTTATAATATGACTGGAGATAAGCGCAACTGGAGAATGCTCAAGTATGATCATTCGGCATTTGAATACCAGTGGCTGAAAAAGTTGGATGCAGCCCTAGAGAGAGCCATAGGCTGTATCCATGTTTCCTGAACTCCCTAGGGTCACATTCTTCTTCATACTTCTTCAGCCACCAGTAATTAAAGGGGTAATCCAGCGCTACAAAAACATGGCCACTTTTCCCCCTACTGTTGTCTCCAGTTCAGGTGCAGTTTGCAATTAAGCTCCATTTACTTCAATGGAACTGAGTTTCAAAACCCCACCCAAACTGGAGACAACAGTAGGGGGAAAAGTGGTCATGTTTTTGTAGCGCTGGATAACCCCTTTAAATGCCAAATGATCAAACTAGAGCCCATCTCTACATATGACTAGACAGAAAAAGTAGTCATGTACTCACCCCCCCCCCCCCCCCCAATAAAAAAAAAAAAAGTTTGAGGGTCTCCGCATATGAAATAGGTTGTAGTGTTCTGAACACCATATGGTGTGAAACAATCTCCGGTTACATAGACAAAGCAATATTTTTGAATATGTGACAATTTTTTATTTTCAGTTGTACATGGCTTATGCTGAGATTGTCGGAAGCCCCCTTTAAAGTGCAGCTTTAGCCTTGCTGGCAGAAACAACATTGGCCACTCCTTCTCCTTCTGGATTTTCTCCCTGGACATGTGATGTTATTACAGAATGGAATACTTCTGCTTCTTTGTGAACTTTATCAACAAGTCCAGGCTGCACTGCCCGCGAAACAGATTTTCATCTTATTAAAGGGATTGTCACCTTCTATGAAGTGTCTGTGAGTGAGAATTGACAGAAAACAGAGAATTAACCGTTTCATCATATACATTCATAGCCTAAAGAATTTTCCATTTTCTTGGTACGGAGCTCTTAATCCCCTGCATACATATCATTAAAAGGGATTTCCGGCCTCAAAGAGGAAAAAAAGAATCATAAGTCATAATAAAAAGTCAGAAGTCATATTGTTAGTAGATGTGGGCAATATAAAATCTCGCCAATATTTTTTTTGCAGTATCTTGGGTCCTAGCACATGGCGCTGTTTTTCTATGGTTTCTGAAGCAGGGGGTGTCCTCAGTTCCAGCTATAGGCTCAGGCATATACAGGCAGCGGTTCAGGATCATTGTTCCTGTGTGTGAAATCCTTTACTTCCATCATATTACATAGGGGAAATGTGCGGTTGATGAACGAGGCCGACAAACAGCCAATACCAGAGTTCAATTAGTCCCTGTTCACACCACTGATGACACTGGCAGACACCAATGGCAGTGTACAGACCACATTTACTTTTAATGGGGCCTGTTATACTTCATCATGGCATCTTAAATCTTGTTGGCAGGAAGAATAGTGTTCTATGCTGTTCCTTTTTCCCTATCAAATCTGATGGGCCTTAAAGGGGAACTCGGGGGGGGGGGGGTATTTTTTTTATTTTTTCAAATCAACTGGTGTCACTAAATTATACAGATTTGTAATTTACTTCTATTTAAAAATCTCAAGTCTTCCAGCACTTATCAGCTGCTGTATGTCCCACAGGAAGTGGTGTGTTCTTTCCGGTCTCACACAGTGCTCTCTGCTGCCACCTCTGTCCATGTCAGGAACTGTCCAGAGCAGAAGCAAATTCCCATAGAGCAGTGATTTTCAACCTTTTTTGAGCCGCACACTTTTTATACTTTAAAAATCCCGGGGCACACCACCAACCAAAATGGCACAAAATGACACTAAAACAGTACATATTATACATATAGTTAATAATATAGATTCTAAATGTATTTATACTCACTCAGTGTGAAACCTGGGCCTGTTTTCTTCTCCCCCCTGTGCTTCTCTTCTGTCCTTCTCTCCACCATACTTCTCCCCCATGCTTCTCTCCTGTGCTTCTCTCCCCCGTGCTTCTCTCCTGTGCTTCTCTCCACCATACTTCTCTCCCCCCTGATTCTCTCCACCAAACTTCTCTCCCCTGTTTCTCCCCCATCCCCATGTTTCTCTCCGCTGTTTCTCTCCCCCATCCCCATATTTCTCTCCCCCCTGCTTCTCTCCCCTGTTTCTCCCCCATCCCCAGGTTTCTCTCCCCCATTGTTTTCTCCTGTTTCACAGGGGCACCATAGTTTGGGGAACTTTCCCCGCGGCACACCCGACCATGTGTCGCGGCACACTGGTTGAAAATCACTGCCATAGAGAACCTCTCCTGCTCTGGACAGTTCATGACATGGACAACGTTTCTCACACAACCTATTATAAAATAAGAACTTTCCATTACTCAGATAAACTTTATTAACTCAAAATCTCGAAAAGCCCAAGGCTGAAAATGGGTAAAGGAGAAGAGTTATCCAGGCTTAGAAAATCATGTCTGCTGTCTTCCAGAAAGAGCGCCCCACTTGTCCTCAGTTTGGGTGTGGGTATTGCAGCTCGGTTCCAAGTAGATGGAGCTGATTTGTAATACCACACACAACCTGAGAACAGGGGTGGCGCTCTTTTGCTATGCTTTTTTTCTAATCCTGGATTTTCCCTTTAAGGCTACACTTTCTACATATTAAGGACACATATATCCCTTTAAATCCAAGCATTTCCATTACAACAGAGTGAAATAACTTGGACGTGTGTTTTCCTTCATGCGTTCTGAGACCTGCCCTGACTCGCCGTTTCCTCCCATATAAAAGTTACATCTGTTCCCGAAAAGTATTTAGTCAGCTTTGTGTTTCACTGATTAAAAAAAAATAAAAAAATTAGCAAAACTTCACGTTAGTCTCAATCTGCTGAGTTGTATAGGGAAAGCTTCAGTCTCCATCGGACAGACCCGGACGGGACCCAGAGCCCCGATCACCGATGATTAAAGGGCCCAAACGGGGTCAGTGACACAACACAGAAGAGCAGGGATTACACTGGATGGAGGCCAAAGAGGAAATGTACTTCTGGGTCATTATTCATCCTATATTTCTTATGTTACCTTTTGAACTTGTGTAGAAGACTTTGTTACTGGTGATACGTAACATATATGTAATCCTACTGGGAGGTGCAAGTGGACTGATGTACATATATATATATATATAACAGTATGTATTGTCATCAAAGGCCTCCATATACATTAGAGCCATGTCCCCCAAAATATAGTTGCAAAACTACAACTCTCATCATGCCCTAACAGCCTAAGGAGTTGTGGGCTTCAATCACTGGTAGTCTCTAGCCTTTAAAGGGGTACTCCGCCAAAAATTATTTTCTCTCAAATGAACTGGTTCCAGAAAGTCATATAGATTTGTAATTTAAAAATCCACATACATTAGAGCCATGTTCCCCAAAATATAGTGGTAAAACTACAACTCTCATCATGCCCTGACAGCCTAAGGAGTTGTGGTTTTACGACACAATGGAAAACACTGCATTAGAGGGGTAGGTACTCCTGCGAAAATCTTTTTTTTTTTTTTTTTTTTATTCCAAATCAACTGGTGTCATAAAGTTATATAGATTTGTAATTTACTTCTATTTAGAAATCTGAAGCCTTCCAGTATTTATCAGCTGCTGTATGTCCTGCAGGGAGTGGTGTATTCTTTCCAGTCTGACACAATGCTCTCTGCTGCCACCTCTGTCCATGTCAGGAACTGTCCTGAGCAGTAGCAAATCCCTATAGAAAACCTCTCCTGCTCTGGACAGTTCCTGACACGGACAGAGGTGGCAGCAGAGAGCACTGTGTCAGACTGGAAAAAATATACCACTTCCTGTAGGACAAACAACAGCTGATAAGTACTGGAATACTGGAGATTTTTTAAATGGAAGTAAATTACAAATCTATATAACTTTCTAAAACCAGTTGATTTGAAAGAAAAATTTTTTGCTGGATAATCCCTTTAACAGCTCATTGTCAAGGTTACCGACCACCACTCTGTTTTAAAATCAATGGTCTGGCTGGTGTATGTAAAGTTATAATGTAAATGTGAAGAGATATAGGGGGAGATTTATCAAACATGGTGTAAAGTGAAAGTGGCTCAGTTGCCCCTAGCAACCAATCAGATTCCACCTTTTATTTACCAAAGAGTCTGTGAGGAATGAAAGGTGGAATCTGATTGGTTGCTAGGGGCAACTGAGCCAGTTTCACTTTACACCATGTTTTGTTTAATATATATAAGCACTGCTTTTACAGCAGAGTGGTGGTCGGTAACCTAGACAATGAACTGTCAACAATGGAAGGGAATGAGCAGCATATCAGAAGGAGACACGTTTGCGAAATAATTGTATTTGCACAAATATATAACTTGACAAGTCCTACAAGTATAACTATATTAGAGATCCCGCTTTATGTGGCATAGGGACCCCCTAAGGCACCAGGGCCCAGATGCAGCTGTCACCTCTGCCCCCCGAATATCTATTCCCCGGCTTGAAGTGACCTGACCCATTTCCTAAAGAACAAGACGCAGTCACCAGTGTCGGACACAGGGCCGTGTGGAGCAGAGAAGAACCTCGACTGATCTCCGTGTGTCTCTGTGGAAACATCTGGCCTTGTACATGCATGAATAAGCCCACCCATCGCCCAGGGACGCTGCCAGCTGAAAATACTATACAACCAGCTGAGGAACATTTGATTTCTTGCTGCCGCTGCTATCGGGGGGATCGGCGGTAATAATAATTTGGCGCTATATTTAACTGTACTCAATGAGGCTTTGCTTAAATTAGTGGGAACAGGGATTTGTATGTAACTGCCTGCTAACCGGTGTCCTGTGGAGATGATCACATCCTTAACTTTTACTATCTACTTTCCTAATTTTGAGAAATTCAAAACGTGTAGGTGTACGCCATGACCCGTATACAGGTCTCCAAAGCAATGGGCCTTAATCACTGGTAGTCTCTAGGAACCCCTTACAGGGGCACCCCGCCAAAAATATATATAATTTCAAATTAACTGGTTTCAGAAAGTCATAAAGATTTGTAATTTACTTCTATTTAAAAATTTCAAGTCTTCCAGTACTTATCAGCTGCTGTATGCCCTGCAGGAAGTGGTTTATTCTCTCCAGTCTGACACAGTGCTCTCTGCTGCCACCTCTGTCCATGCCAGGAACTGTCCAGAGCCGAAAGGTTTTCTATGGGGATTTGCTGCTGCTCTGGACAGTTCCTGACATGGACAGAGGTGGCAGCAGAGAGCACTGTGTCAGACTGGAAGGAATCCACCACTTCCTGCAGGACATACAGCAGCTAATAAGTACCGGAAGACTGGAGATTTTTAAATAGAAGTAAATTACAAATCTATATAACTTTTCAATACCAGTTGATTTAAAAAAAATAATTATTATTATTATTTTCAAGGGAGTACCCCTTTAATCAGACCCCCAACATGACTCTATCGTTCCAGAAATCTCCAAAGTCTACCTTACAGCCATATTATATCTAAATATATGTCTGGAAAAGCTGGGTGACAACTAATATGGCGGCCATTGCACCTGACAAGAGGGTTGCCGCCATGCTTGTCTGGAGTCCTATAGCACAAGGAAGCAAGAAGTAATAATCCACTTCCTATGTAGACAGCATTACCATTCAGGATGCTGAAAAAGCTGGGTGACAATTAATACAGCTCCACAAAGGTTGCAACCATACTTACCTTGAGACCTATAGGGCTTTGTGACAAGAAAGCAAGAAATAGTAATCCACTTCCTATCTAGACAGGATTACCAGGATTCAGGATTCCAGGAAAGCTGAGTGACAACTACTATGGCCATCATCACAACTTAGACAGGGTTGTCACCATGCTTTCCTTGAATCCTGTTGGGTTGTGACATGGAAGTGGAAATTTATAAATTATGTAGACAGATTTGTCGTTCAGGAATCTGGAAAAGATGGGTAAAATCAATACAGCCACCATCACAGCTCCCATAAGGGTTGTCTTTATTTTTATCTTGAGGGTTTTATAGGGACATATAAACAGCAGATAAATAAATCACTTTCTATGTAGAAAGATCTGCTGTTCAGGACTCTGGGAAAGCTGGGTGACAACCGATATGGCCACATTTACAGGTCCCCCTAAATTGTCAGTATACTCACCATGCCTCATTCAGGTTTTTACAGTGATACAGAAGAAGGAAATAATAAATCCCTTCTTAATGTTACAGATTTGCCATTCAGGATTCTAGGAAAGCTGTCCACTGTCACAGCTCCCATAAGGGTTGTCCCCATCCCTACAATGAGTCCTGGTGGGTTTTAAAGTGCCATATAAACAGTAGATAATAAATTACTTCCTATATTTATCTGTCATTCAGGATTCTAGGAAAGCTGGGTAACAACCAATATGTCCTTTGTCACATCTCCCATAAGGGTTGTCACCATCCTTACCATGAGTCCTGGAGGGTTTAAGATATACACAGCAGATAATAAATTACTTCCTATATTTATCTGTCATTCAGGATTCTAGGAAAGCTGGGTGACAACCAATATTTCCACTGTTACAGCTCCCATAATGGTTGTCACCATCCTTACCATGAGTCCTGGAGGGTTTTATAGTGCTATATAAACAGCAAATAATCACGTCCTGTCTTGATCTGTCATTCAGGATCCTTGGAAAGCTGGGTGACAACCAATATGTCCATTGTCACAGCTCCCATTAAGGTTGTCACCATCCTTACCATGAGTCCTGGAGGGTTTTGCTGTGCCATATAAACAGCAGATAATCACGTCCTGTCTTAGTCTGTCATTCATTCAGGATTCTAGGAAAGCTGGGTGACAACCTATATGGTCAACTTTACAGCTCCCACAATGGTTGTCATTATACTAACCATGAATTATGCAGGTTTTTACGGTGACACGAAAGTGGGAAATAATAAATCACTACTTATCTTGAGAGATTCACCATTCAGGATGCTGGGAAAGCTGGGTGACAGCTAATATGGCATAAGAGGGGTTGTCACCATGCTTACCTTGAGTCCTATGCGATTAAACTTTAACTCAAAGAACTAATAAAAGATTTCCTATCTGGACAGATTCACTGTTCAGGATGCTGGGAAAGTTGGGTGACAACCAATATGGCATAAGAGGGGTTGTCACCATGCTTACCTTGAGTCCTATGGGATTACACTTTAACTCAAAGAAATAATAAAAGATTTTCTATATGGACAGATTAGCCTTTCAGGATTCTGGGAAAGCTGTGATGACGGTCCTATAGGTCGCACCCAACTTTCTGAAAATCCTAAAAGGTAAATGTGTCAAACCACACTGGGAATTATTACACATATAACCCCACAGGACTCCAGGTAACCACATGACAACCCTTATGGGAGCAGCTGTGATGGCGGCCATATTGGTTGTCAATCAGATTTCCCAGAATTTTCAGATAGAACATGGATGGGGAACCTTCGGCCCTCCAGCTGTTGCAAAACTACAATTCCCATCATGCCTAGGCAGCCGAAGCTAAAGCTTCGGCTGCCCAGGCATGATGGGAATTGTAGTTTTGCAACAGCTGGAGGGCCGAAGGTTTCCCATCCCTGAGATAAAAGGTGACTGATCACTCCAGGTAAGCATGAAGACAACCATTCGGCGGCCATATTGGTTGTATCACTATAGGTCTGTATAGGTTCCCCCCTCCTCTGCCCCTCGGTCTCCCCTCTGATTTACGGCCTGAAATTGATGGAGCAGCATGACGCTGACTCTAAGCATGCTCCATGCGCGCTTACATCTGCCACAAAGAAGGTCATTTCCAGACTGGTATTAATGCTCTATTCATGGAATTAATCCTATCTTTTAATCAGGCTACAAAAGCAAGCTGCTCGCCACGGCCGCGCCACACAATATGTTACAGGGACGCCAGCATCTGACTGGACGTGTGACTTCTGCAGGACGCCACCCCGTAAACAGGACAATGGTGTCAGGCCGCTAGATTATACCGCGGTATATCACTGGGGCCTAGCTTACCCTATTGTATGTTGTTGTTTTTATTACTTGTTAATCTCTATGGGACGCAAACTGATGTCTGTGCGGTTCCTTATCGACGGGTCATGGGTGACGGAGTAAATAAAATCTAAAGGAAACTCATCTTCCTGTGCGAACATCACAAGACGGGGGAGATTTCCAACTACACGACCAGGGGTGACAAACTCAGCCCCTCCAGCTGTGGCAAAACTACAATTCCCATCATGCCTGGACAGCCAAAGCTTTAGCTTTGGCTGTCCAGGCATGATGGGAATTGTAGTTTTGCCGCAGCTGGAATATCCCTTTAAAAGAGGGTCCCCTGTCCATATGCAGTGGCTTCCTACAGGGTTTAAATAAAAAAATGACCGCTTTCTTCCAGAAACAGCGCCACTCTTGTCCTCAGTTTGGCTGTTGTTTTTCAGCTGCATTGAAGTGAATGGAGCTGAATTGTAATACCACACACAACCTGGGGGCAGGGGTGGAGCTGTTTTTGCAAAAAAAAAAAAAAAATAGCTGTACTATTTCTAATCCTGGACAAGGGGTATTCCCGTCTCAAAAGGTAATGGCCTATCTCTAAGATGTCGTCACTGTGTGATCGGTAGGGGTGCGATTTCTGATCATATAATACTAATATATTCATTGCCTAACTAAATCAAACTGTATCAGCTTCTCAGTTAAAGGGGTACTCTGGCATAAAATGCTTTCTTTCAGATCAACTGGTGTCAGAAAGTTGTCATTTACTTCTACGTAAAAAATCTCAAGTCTTCCAGTACTTATCAGCTGCTGTATGTCCTCCATGAAGTAGTGTATTCTTTCCAGTCTCTCTGCTGCCACCTCTGTCCATGTCAGGAACTGTCCAGAGCAGTAGAGGTTTTCTATAAGGATTTGCTGCTGCTCTGGACAGTTCCTGACATGGACAGAGGTGGCAGCAGAGAGCACTGTGTCAGACTGGAAAGAATACACCACTTCCTGCAGGATAAACAGCAGCTGATAAGTACTGGAAGGCTGAAGATTTTTAAATAGAAGTAAATTACAAATCTATATAACTTTATGACACCAGTTGTTCTGAAAGAAATATATATATTTTTTGGAGTTTTTTTTTTAAAGGGGTACTCCAGTTCGGGGGTATTTTTGAGAATCGCCGGGGAGGGGTTGGAAATTGAAGCCGGAAGTCACTTACCTCCCCCGTTCCAGCGCCGGTTCCCGGATCGCGCCGCCCGTTACTCCCGTCCCGCGGCCGCTTCCTGGTCAGAGCTGCCGCATGAGACTGGATGTCTCAAGGCAGCTCTGCCAATCAGCGGCCGTAGTGGGGTTCCGCCTCGGCCGCTGAATGGCAGAGCTGCCTTGAGACGTCACGTCTCTTGCGGCAGCTCTGACAAGGAAGCGGCCGCGGGATGGGAGTATCGGGCGGTGCGATCCGGGCACCGGCGCTGGAACGGGGGAGGTAAGTGACCTCCGGCTTCAATTTCCACCCCCTCTCCGGCGATCCTCAAAAATACCCCCGACCCAGAGTACCCCTTTAAGTACAATCTATTGTGGCATGTTGGGAGTTGTAGTTTCCCCCCAGCTGTAAATCAACCACTGCCCTGATGGGTTATGTGAAGGCTTACTGAGTCACTCCCTTACTGCTGGTCCACCACCCATTGTGCAGATGTTCTCTGGATGCGGTAAGCGAGTGCACTTAGCCCCTCTAATAACATACATAAATCATGGCAGGAGGGAGCAGGAGTCGTAGTCAGCGGATGCGTCCGCCCTCAGATAAGGATATCATATGCAGGATATTATGGCGAGCTCCCACTTACTCAGCCGGGATCGGCCAAATATCTCGCAGTATCCCAGGAAAGCTGAAACCTCCACAATTACATAACAGATTTGTTCTCAGCTCCTTCCCACACACAGATTATTCAACAAGGGTGTTGTCATTGGATTCCAGATACAATATTCATATTTTCGAGTGTTTTTGGCGCAGCCTACAGAGCAGGGCGTTCAGGAAGGGACGGTTCTGTCCAAAAGCGCTTCCAGGCTGCCAGATGGACCGCGATGATCTGACAAATACGTTCAGGGCTTCTTCTTCACATAGGGAATTGTCGTGCCAAACGTGTTTCCTTCCAGCCAGGGTCTGTGTTAGATCCCCCACCTCCTAACACAATCTTATAATATATCCTCATACCATTCACTTCTCCTAATCACCTGCAGAGACACATAAGTCAACTGATAAAATTGTGTCTGCCTGTAACCAACTCTAGGGGGAGCCCAAGAGCTTACTGTATACAGTGGTACCTCGGTTTAAGAGTAACTTGGATTGAGAGCGTTTTCCAAGAAGAGCTCACAGTTTTTCAAAATTGTGACTTGGTGTAAGAGCATTGCTTTGGTGTAAGAGCTCCCTGTACTAGGTGGGAGGTGGAGTGGAGGAGGGGCATGGCCTGCATAGCGGGGTCTACCGCCCTGAACTCTGACCCAGCAAGTCTCCCTCACCTTCCAAATCATAGCAGATCCACGTCAGGCTGGGGCTTACATCAGAGGACAGGACTGTGGAGGTAATCTCTTCATAGCTGTAACCCCTCTCTCCCCAGACAGATGTGCCCACATCTGCCCTGCTCATTCATTTATGCTCCCTGCAGTCTCTGTCAGCCATTGTGTTTCCCATCCTCTCCATCCCTGCTATAGTGTTCCTGCACTCAGCTATACACACTGCTGCTATAATGTGGCGGCACTTACACTCAGCTATACACACTGCTGCTATAATGTGCCTCCACTCACACTCAGCTATACACACTGCTGCTATAATGTGGCGGCACTTACACTCAGCTATACACACTGCTGCTATAATGTGGTGGCACTTACACTCAGCTATACACACTGCTGCTATAATGTGCCTGCACTCACACTCAGCTATACATACTGCTGCTATAATGTGCCTGCACTCACACTCAGCTATACACACTGCTGCTATAATGTGCCTGCACTTACACTCAGCTATACACATTGCTGCATAGAAAAGTTTCTGTCACTGTCCTCCTGCACAGCAAGTTTATGCTCTTACTATACATTATACACCACATGCTGATACTATACTGTACAGTAACTTATAATATCACATATACAGCTGTTTCTCATTGTTTTTTTCATCTGTTCTGCACGTAATTCAGAATTAAAAATCATTATTTTTGGGGTGTGGAACCAATTGTCTGCATTGCTATGATTTGTTATGGGAAAATTTGCTTTGGCTTAAGAGTGGATTTGGATAACAAGCGCAGTCCAGGAACGAATTATACTGGTAATCCAAGTCGCCACTGTACTGGTTTTTAAAGTATTAACTGTATGCAGTAAGCTTTCCCTAGTGGTTGCTGGAGGCAACTACAGTTTGGCCATTTAAAGGGTTTTTCCATGATTTTTTTTATTGATATGTGTAGTTTTCCCATCACAGTGTACACTCTAATGGCTGGTGTGGTGTCACATCTCCTGGCTTAGACTGGCACATGTAAAAATCCCACTGCTCTTGTGTGCCAACGTAGGGTATTTAACATGGCGCATATGTTGACCCACGGGGGCACTGTCAACTGGTGTTGTATGTAAGAGGATTATGAATCCCAAATAGAGAGTCTCTCATCTAATGCAGAAGATTACATTGCATTAAAGGGGACGCCATTGTTAGGAATTACCGCCAAGCCCTGGTATGGGAAATGTTTGGCAGATCGTGGCACCGAGCGCCAAGTCTTGGGATGAGACAAGCACATAAAGCATTCTCTGCTTCGGATTATGCAGCGTTAGGAGGGTCTCTTGAAAATAAGCTGAATTACTAGTGATCAGCTGTGATCTGTGGTGAGACCTGTGAGAAGGTGTTCAGTTTCCCTACAGCGCCACCACAGGGTAATTTATGTATTACACTATGTACATTCAAATCAATAGGTCAGTCAAGTATAGTGCTAGTATATGAAAACTGTATGGTGCTATTATATGAATACTGTATGTGGTAGTATATGTAAATAATCCTGCGGGGTGGTACTATAGGTACAGTGTTTTATAAGAACACTGTATAGTGGTCTTTATAAGAATACTTTAAGGTAGCAGTATATGAATACTATATGTCAGTATTATTGGAACACTGTACAATGGTATTATGTGAACAGTGTATGGTGGTATTATATGAATACTGTACAGTGGTTTTATGTGAACAGTGTATGGTGGTATTATATGAATACTGTACAGTGGTATTATGTGAACAGTGTATGGTGGTATTATATGAATACTGTACAGTGGTATTATGTGAACAGTGTATGGTGGTATGGGAATACTGTACAACGGTATTTTATGAACACTGTATGGTGGTATTAACACTATATGGTGGCATTATGTGAACACTGTGGTAAAATTATATGAATACTGTATATTAGTATTATATAAATACTGTATGGTGGTATTATCTCAACAGTGTATAGCAGCATTATATGAATACTGTATATTAAAATTATATGACCATTGTATAATGGTATTATTGAAAGTGTATGGTGGTACGGTATAATATGAAAACTGTATGGTGGTATATGAATACTATATATTAGTATTATATGAACACTGTATGGTAGCATCAAATGAATACCATATGGTGGTATTATATGAATACTGTATGTTAGTTTTATATGGTGGTATTATATAATACAGTATGTTGGTATTATATGAGCACTGTATGTTAACATTATATGAATACATGAATACTGTATGTTGGTATTATATGAGCACTGTATGGTTGTATTATATGAATACTGTATGTTGGTATTATATATACACGATATGGTTGTATTATATGAATACTGTATGTTGGTATTATATGAATACTATATGGTTGTATTACATGAATACTGTATGTTGTTATTATATGAATACTTGTATTATATGAGTACTATATGTTGGTATTATATGAGCACTGCATGTTGGTATTACTCATACATGAATGTTGTATGGCAGTAGTATATGATCAGTATGTATTATATACCACTGCCCATAAAGTCCCATTCTAGGCCACAATAGATATGATAAATGAAGCCAAAGTTGCCCCAGTGCTGAGCCCAGACTCATACCCTGCGAGATCCTGGATGGCATCCAGCTATGTAAGGAATATAATGTGAACACAACGCCATGAAAAAGCTTGTGTTTCGAGTCGTTCCATGGAAAGAGCTGGGCTAAATAATGATGTCAGAATTCCTGAGATTTGCTGAAATGAAGATCTGTTAAATAAAGCAATGGCTTCCAGAGTGGCTGAATAAATCCTTCTGATGGTAATTAGGTTAAACAGTTCAGCAGGTCTGCTTGAAAGCGGAGCGTGGTGCGGAATAAAAATGAGCGTGCATACTATTTCCAGACCTCGGCCGGCCTATTACAAAGGAAATACGGAGAATTAATTCTACCTCAGTACCAACAATGTCTATCTGCCTCCAGCTTCAAACTGTGTGAAAAAATATAACTTACATAATAGGCGGCTAGGAAATCGCCGGCTCTTAAAGGGGAGTCTTACACTTAAAATAAATTGCTCTTAATTACTCTGGGAAAAAAAAGAAATGTGACACTTCTCTTCCCGCCGCTCCTTTTGATCTCCATCATTTCACATTTCTGATTTTTATTAGAAAAATTGCTTAAATAAACCTTTTTTTTTTTTTTTTTTTTTTTTTTTTTTACAGTAAAGCAATTTTCAGCGCTGCAAATTAATGTTAATGATTCTCCAATTTAACCAAATGTGGATGTTAAAGGGATATAACTCATTGTTTAATGCAGGGCCTGCTGTAGGGTTGTATTAAGGGGGGCGGCCTGTTATCTTGGGACCACCACAAGTCTTACTGCTTACTATATAGTGGAAGGCTATACATATTGTACAGCATTTTTACTAGATTACTTGGAGCTGTTTACTGGTATCCATATATTGGAGTTAGCGGAGTACTGTAAGGTGGTAAAATATGAGCACTATATGGTGGTTATATATGAATACTGTATGGTGGTATTATATGAACAGTGTATAGTAATATATGAATATTGTATGGTGGTATTATATGAACAGTGTATAGTAATATATGAATACTGTATGGTGGTATTATATGAACAGTTTATAGTAATATTATATAAATACTGTATATTGGTATTATGAACATTGTATGGTGGGATTATATTAAAGGAGAAGTCCGGTGAAGTTCATACTGGGCCCAGTATGAACTACATACAGTCTTCTCAACCTACGCAGCCGGAGTATCGGTCCTGATCCATAAAAATATAGAATTTACTCGCCTACGGGAGGAGATTGATTCCAGAGGGAGGTATGTCTTCCTCCACGGGCGGTTCAATGGCATGGAGCTAGTTATTGCTGCAGTCTACATTCCCCCTCCGTTCACACATGCTGTTTTGCTCAAATTGCTGGTATTCATTAGGGGCTGTATGGATATTCCTATTTACGTAATGGGGGACTTCAACGCAGTAATGGATGCTGGGTTAGATAGGAGTGGGGGTTCGGCCTCCCCCTCCTCCTCCTCGTCCTCCCTGGCGAAGTTTGCTCGGGAGGTCGGGTGGGAGGATGTGTGGAGGTCTATCCACCCAAGTAGGCGGTGTTTCTCTTGCTTTAGCACCTCCCATTTAACTGCATCACGGATAGATCTAGCCTTGACAAATAGTTCAGGGTTAGTTAAGGTACGGAGTATGGTGTACGAACCTAGAGCCCTGTCAGACCATGTTCCAGTAACTCTTACCATAAATTGTGGGGATAGGGTTGGACCCGGGAATTATAGAAATAATTTTAACCTCAACGCACATTGGCTTAACCTCACTGATAAAGATGGCCGTTTGGGCGCTGAGATTAAGGAATTCTGGGACTGTAACCGTGGCTCGGCCGCAATACAGATAGTGTGGGATGCCCTGAAAGCCTTCGTGAGAGGATTGCTGGTCAGGGAAATAGTACGCACTAAAAAAAAGTTTGTACAGGAGGAGTCGGATTTGAAGCTTCGGGTAGAGCTAGCTCAAGCACAGTATTACATCAAGCCCGATGCTCAACTCCTGCAGTCCCTTAAAAAAGCCCAGGAAGATTACTCTCAATATCTGCTTAAGAAAGCCCATAACAAGTCCTTATTCCAAAGTGCTAAATACTACAAAGAGGGGGGGAAACCCGGTAAGTTGCTGTCTTTCATCATTAAGGCACAAGAGGAGAAGAGAAACATACCAGCCATAAGAGACAAAGATGGGCATATTGTTAACACAAAGGAAGAAATTCACGAGAATCTTGTCTCCTTTTACGAGGAACTTTATAGGGCAAAGATTGGGACTTCGCAAGATAGCGTTAGAGATTTTGTGGAAGCGGCCATTACGAAAAAATTATCAAAGGGAGACAGTGACTTGATGGACCAACCCTTTATCAGGGAGGAAGTTTCTAGTGTTTTTCGGTCGCTGCCTAATGGCTCTGCGGCTGGCCCAGATGGCCTCCCGTTTGAGCTGTATAAAAAATATCAATCAGTTTTACTGCCGATGTTAGAAGAGGTCATTAATGAATCCTGTGAAACGGGCACCCTTCCTCCCTCTATGAGTGAGGCTACTATCATTTTAATTCCAAAAAAGAATAAAGATAGGCTGGACATGGGCGCATATCGCCCAATTTCACTACTAAATGCAGACACAAAGATTTTTTCTAAGTTGCTGGCAGCTAGGGTCAGGAGGGTAGTCCCTGAATTGGTGGGGGACGACCAGACGGGATTTGTTCCCGGCAGGTCGATCTTTACCAATCTGGAGAGGGTCATGCTGAATGTGGAGATGGAGGACGAGGCCCCCCGCTCTATCCTGTCGATTGATGCCGTGAAAGCGTTCGACAGGGTAGAGTGGGGGTTCCTGTGGGAGGCCCTGGGCGGTTATAACTTTGGAGATAACATGATTAAATGGATAAAAATGCTTTATGCTCAGCCTACAGCTCGGCTCTCTGTGAATGGAGAGTTATCATCTAGGTTTGCGTTGTCACAGGGCACCCGACAGGGTTGCCCATTGTCCCCTCTCCTATTTGCATTATATATAGAACCTTTAGCGAACATGGTTAGAATGAACAACAATATACAGGGCTTTGGGCTAAAGGGAGTGCAAGATAAGTTGCTTCTCTACGCTGATGATTTACTGTTTTTCGTTAGGGATCCGGATAATACTTTGCCTTATGTTTTGGAAATATGCCAAGACTTTGGCAGGGTCTCTGGGTTCGAGATAAACTGGTCCAAGTCTCTGTTAATGAATTTGCACGGCACCCCTAGGGATAGCACTAACAATCTTGGTCTTCAAGTTGTGGAAGATAAGATGGAGTACTTGGGTATCACCATTGCGAAAGACATCTCTAACTACCCCCTTTATAACCTTAGACCCTTACTGGCCAGGTTTAAAAAGAAAGCGGAGGTTTGGGCAAAATTACCTCTCACGATGGCTGACAGGGCAGCCTTGATAAAAATGGTTATCCAACCTCAAATTTTGTATTTCATCAGGGCTTCCCCAACCTGGATTACTGTTGGATTTTTTAGATCTTTGGAACGGGTTCTGAACAAAATTATCTGGGGGAGTAAGAGGCCTCGTACACGGTACTCCACCTTTACATTGCCTATACAAAGGGGGGGGTTTGATCTGCCAGATTTTATGTTATACTTCTACGCGATTAACTTACTTCAGATATGTAAGCACGTGCACTCTCCGTTGGGCACGTTCATCTTGGAGCGGTGGCCCGCGAGCCCAGAGTCCCTTCTCACATATATGGAGGGTCACAGATCACAATTTGGTAATACTTATATGTTTTCTAAATTAAGGGTATGGGATAGAATATGGGTTTATATACGTAATTTGGTAGGTATAGATGCTTGCACTATTTTCTCCCCGCTATGGGAGAATCATAATTTTTTGGTTTTTCACGACATTGGTTACTCTAAGATGTGGAAAGATAAGGGCATATTTAAGATTTCACAAGTTTTTAGGGACGGGGCAATTATGCCCTTCGTGGATTTACAAAAGGAGTTTGCACTTTCGGATAAGTTTAAATTTTATTACCATCAGTTAAGGCACGCTTCCTCTACTATAGAGAGGGGCAGACTTAGGGTAGTAGATGTGGAGTTATTTTGTACTCTTAAGAATTCGGGGGGTTTTAGGAAGGGGGAAATGAGGAACATATACAGTGAGTTGAGGGACATACGGGCTCGCGGCCCGCTGCTGACTAAGAAACAGTTGTGGGAAAGAGAGATTGGGCCAATTTCTGAAGATGACTGGGGAAATGTTTTAGCAAGTGGTAGTAGAGTTTCCTCTAACAAAAACCATCAGTTAGTACAGTTTAGAATTATCAACAGGCTACATTTCCCCCCGGCTGTCTTAAGTAAAATGGGTAGAAATGTGGGTGGACTATGCCCTAGATGTGGCCAACAGGAAGCGAACTACACCCATATGTTGTGGAGTTGCAGGAAGTTGAAGCACTACTGGGAGAGTGTAACTAATGCTATTAAATCTGCAACTGGTATAGTATTTCCTTGTAGTGCTCTGTATACCATTCTGGGGTGCACTGTCCAACTGGGCAGGAAGGCGGGTTTAATCTCCAAGCTCCTGTTTTTGGCCAGACTGCAGATTTTATATAATTGGATCATGGCTTATCCCCCAACGATGGAAAGTTGGTTGGAAGCAGTTGGTAGGGTTAAAAATTATGAGTTGATATACTGTCAGCATAAAAAAAATGGGCATAAGATCTTTAACGCAATTTGGGCTGGGTGGCCGAATGGGGGTGCCGAATAAGCATAAGAATTATAATGTCTCGGTGTTTTTTTTTTTTTTTTTTTTTTTTCCTCTCTTCCCTTCCTCTCGGATGGTGGGTGGGTGGGTGTTGGGTTAGGGGTTGGCCTTGGGGGGGGGGGTAGGGGGGGCGGGTGGGGGGGGGGGCGGGGGATTGATGTTTAAATTGTGTGAACTATGAATTTTGTCTTAACGGTTATTGTGATAAATAAAATACTTTTCTAATGTAAAAAAAAAAAAAAAAAAAAAAAAAAAAAAAGGAGAAGTCCGGTGAATTTTTACTAAACTATTGTATTGCCCCCCAAAAGTTATACAAATCCCCAATATACACTTATTATGGTAAATGCACATAAAGGGAATAAAGTGCAACAAGGCTTCACTTCCTGGATAACATGGTGATGTCACTTCCTGGATAACATGGTGATGTCACTTCCTGGATAACATGGTGATGTCACTTCCTGGATAACATGGAGATGTCACTTCCTGGATAACATGGTGATGTCACTTCCTGGATAACATGGTGATGTCACTCCCTGGATAACATGGAGATGTCACTTCCTGGATAACATGGTGATGTCACTTCCTGGATAACATGGTGATGTCACTCCCTGGATAACATGGAGATGTCACTTCCTGGATAACATGGTGATGTCACTTCCTGGATAACATGGTGATGTCACTCCCTGGATAACATGGAGATGTCACTTCCTGGATAACATGGTGATGTCACTTCCTGGATAACATGGTGATGTCACTCCCTGGATAACATGGAGATGTCACTTCCTGGATAACATGGTGATGTCACTTCCTGGATAACATGGTGATGTCACTCCCTGGATAACATGGTGATGTAAATTACTGGATAACATGGTGATGTCACTTTGTGGATAACATGGTGCTGTCACTTCCTGGATAACATGGTGATGTCACTTCCTGGATAACATGGTGATGTCACGACCAGACTCCCAGAGCTGTGCAGGCTGTGGCTGCTGGAGAGGATGATGGCAGGGGGATGCTCAGTGTCCCTCCAGTGCCCTGTGTCCCTCCATGTCCCCCTGCCATCATCCTCTCCAGCATCCACAGCCCGCACAGCTCTGGGAGTCGGGTCGTGACATCACTATGTTATCCAGGAAGTGACATCAACACGGTATCCAGGAAGTGATATCACCATCTTATCCAAGAAGTGACATCACCCTTTTATGCAAAAAGAGACATCACCATTTTATCCAGAAAGTGACATCACCATGTTATCCAGGAAGTGACATCACCATTTTATCCAGGAAGTGACATCACCATGTTATCCAGGAAGTGAAGCCTTGATGCACTTTATGCCCTTTATGTGCATTTCCCGTAATAAGTGTATATTGGGGATTTGTAGAACTTTTGGAGGGGCAATACAATACTTTAGTAAAAGTTTTCGCCGGACTTCTCCTTTAACAGTATATGGTGATAATATATAAATACTATATTCTGGTATAAGAATACTGTATGAAGATATTATAAAAACACTACAATGTGGTATTATATAAACATTGTATGGTGGGATTTATTTTTTTATGGATTTATTACAATACATTTTTGGATTTCATTCAGACTACTGCAGGATTATTTTTCGTCATATGCAGATCTAGGACAAGTCTAGAATAACTGCGCCATAAAATTCCTTTAAAGCTAAATATTTTGAATACCCACATTAGGGTTCACTTTACAAATAACCGTAACATTTGAGTCCTTTCCAGCTCCTGCACCGTCCCTTCATGCCAAATGCATGCCAGGCAGCGCTCATCACTACACATGCACCAGATGTCCCATGTTTGGCTTATACGGCTATAATTAGAATCCCAATAAGACTTTGCCAAACAGGTGTATGGCGTCCGCCCTTCAGGATCTCATAGCTCCACAAAGAATGAGCATTAAATGCAATTCAGATTGACTGCAGATAACCCTGATATCCAGCTCCCTGCAGGTCGCATCGACAGGGGTCCAGGAAGCTGAGATATGAGGAGGTCCTGAGTAGTGATGAGCAAACTTGCCGGAAGTTCGGTTCGGCAATGTCTGTCTGAACCTGAGCACGTGGCATTTGACTCCTGGTGGCTGGAGAAGTTGGATGCAGCCCTAGGGAGTCCGGGAAAACATGGATACAGTAATGGCCAGAAGATCTTTGCCGGATCTGAATTTTCGGCACATTCGCTCATCACTAGTCCTGACTTCTTAATGTGATCATGTGGCTGCAGCTGAATGTAAGGGACTGGTCGGTAGTTTTCAAGCCTCATTTCTGGCTTTGAAAGGAGCAGCAATATTTCGAGTCTAAACATGGCTACTTAAAGGGGTTGTCTGATACCAGTGTGAGAAGCCTTGCTAGTTAGCAGGTTACCCGTCATAATGTTTTATACCCCAATCAGTATAGACACAGCTATGCCGGATCTGCACCGTGCACAAGCCCCAATAGGGCTCATGCATGGACCAGTATGGAAGTATCCAAAGTTACCTGAACTTCCAACGGCAGGAGTGACCGCACACCAGCAACGGCAGCAGGTACCCTCTATGGCTCTATGACACAGGAGAAAGATGAAATCCTCCCTCCTCTATCCATGCAATAGGAGATGGGTGGCCATAGGCTGGTTAAAGGGGCACTCTGGTGAAAATCTTTTTCTTTCAAATCAACTGGTTTCAGAAAGTTATGTAGATTTGTAAGTTACTTTTATTTAAAAATCTAAAGTCTTCCAGTACTTATCAGCTGCTATATGTCCCGCAGGAAGTGGTATATTCTCTTCAGTCGGACACAGTGCTCTCTGCTGCCACCTCTGTCCATGTCAGGAACTGTCCAGCGCAGGAGAGGTTTTCTATGGGGATTTACTACTGTTCTGGACAGTTCCTGACATAGACTACGAAGTAGGGAGGACCCCTTTTATGAGATCCATGTGCCCTAGTGCAGGGACGGGGAACCTCCGGCTGTCCTGCTGTTGCAAAACTACAATTCCCATCATGCCTGGACAGCCTAGGGGCTCACCCACACTGGGTATATGGGTGAGGAAAGTTACCAGAGGAATTGACAGGGAAATCCTCATCAAAAAGAGCCGCCCTAATGAAATAAACCCAATAACTAGGGGAGCACTGCTCGCACGGGGAGCCACTATTACTAAACCTCCTCCATTGTTTGCATCTATTTTCCAATAAGAGTGGATGGACTGTATTACGAAACTCGAACCTCGTCCTCACATGAGTAACAATCCAATTTCCCGACCATTGTAGTATAAAGCTATAATGAATTTGTATGAGTATAATTGTCTTGTATATCATCCATTTGATTTTCTATAAATAGAAGCTATGGGGGGGAAGGGGGGGACACGGCGGCAGCAGCGAGCGAAGCAATTAGAGCATCGTGTTCTGCGGTGACAAATGGAAAGAAAATAATAGCATTGTCGCGTGACTAATATCGTAATCGTCTAAAACTTTCACACTCATTGAAGAACAAAGCAAATAAACACGGCCGTGTTTTCTGAAATTCTCAAGGAAACAATTAGGGAGAAAGGCGTCTTGAGCTCATTAAGTCTGTTTGGCACCTTCCTGCTAAGGGAGAAGATCACACGGGGAGGGAGGAGCAAGGACGCTGCGAGGAAGCAGACAAAGGATATCTGAGGAGGCAACCTGGAGCAAACGTGCTACCTCTTCTGTCCTTGCTGATGGCCGAGGACCATAAACACCCATATAGTAATCCTGCTCCTCAGGAGACATCTCATCTTTTCTTCTCCAATTCTTTACACTCATTGTCCTCCTCCTCTTATACCTCACACCAGGACAAGATCAAGGTTGTTGGAGAGGTGTAACCAAATTTTGGTGTGTGCCTTGGCAGTGTTATATAAGGAGAAGATGGGTAAAATACTCATATACCTTAACCCCTTGAAGACCAAGCCCAAAATGACCCAAGCCCGTTATGGTCCTATTGTGACTCATAACGGTTTTAGTTTTTCACCTACGGGGCTGTATGGGGTGTCATTTTTTTGCGCCATGATCTCTAGTTTTTATTGATACCATATTTGTGTAGATCGGACGTTTTGATCACTTTTTATTATTTTTTTTATATATAATGTAACAAAAAATTGGTAATTCTGGCGCTTTTTCCCTTTTTTCGTTTACGCCGTTCTCAATGACAATTGTTGTATTTTAATAAATCGGCCAATTGTGCACGCTAGGGTATATACTTTATTTATTTTTATATGTTTTATATGTATAATGGGATGGGGGGGGTGATTTTAACGATTTTAAGAACGTTTTTCCTTTTCTTTTTTTCTTTTTTTTTTTACACATTTTAAGTCCCCTTGGGGGACTATTACATGCAATCATCAGACTGCATACACTGATCATTGCTATGCTGCCATAGGCATAGCATTGATCAGTGTAATAGGCGCTCTGCTCATTGAGCCTGCCTGTGGCAGACTCAATGAGCAGATCGCCTATCGGGCCGCATGGAGGAAGGTAAGAGACCTTCGGCAGTCCAACATAGCGATCGGGACCCCCACAATCACACTGGGGGGGACCGATCAGTAAGTGACAGAAGCTGCATGATCACGGCGTTTAAGAGGTTAATGATCGTTGCAGTCAGTCATTTACGTTGAGGGCCGGCTGCTCATTTCAGACCGCCCCCACCTGCTATAAAGCCCGACAATTATAGGTCCAAACCTATAACAATGATCAGCCGATGACAACGAACATCGGCTGACCATTGTCTTTATTACACGGAGCGATAATCGGCTGGATAGGCCAATTATCGTTCCTTGTAATAGCACCCTTACTTTATCTGATCCCAGCAAAACAATGAACAATGTGCAACTACACTGAACAAGGAGTGAAAAATGTGGAATTATAGCAAATGATTAACAATGATTTTAGGTTCAGATCTAAATCAACAATCAACGACACACAAACGATTTTTCAACTGTTGCCTGCAATTACACAGAACGATTATCGATTATCCCTTGTAATAGGAGCACTGATCATAAACTATGAACGAGCACCGATTGGCTAGTTTACTAAACAATTACACAGGCCAACTATCGGGCAGCAAGGGCTGCACGGACCTCATTAGTGATGTCTGTGCAGCCCTTGCCTTTAGTGTAAAATAATAAAGTATTAACTTACCTTACCATGTTTCCTGGTGTCCGCAGGCCTTCCCTGGTTACCTGGTGTGTGCAGCTGCAGTTCTGCCTCCTGTTCCCTTCTATTCTGGTCTCTGCACTTACAGGCCGCTCAGCCAATCACTGGCTGAGACAGGACTGCGACCAGTCACTAGCTGAGCGACCTGTCAGTGCAGAAACAGGAAGAGAGGGCAGAGCTGCATAGACCAGGGAAGGCCCGAGGACAACCAGGAACGTGGTAAGGTAAGTAAATACTTTATTATGTTATACTACAATCATCAGCCATCGGACGCGCATCACTATTACTTGTAGCGATGCGCCACTGACACCCAATGATTTTAGGTCTGGACCTAAAAAACGATCATCGTTTCATTGGCTGATCATTGTCTCTATTACACAGGGCAATAATCGAGTGAATCAGCCTGTGTAATAGGGACCTTACAGCTGAGGTAGGATAAGGTGATGTCAGACTCTTCTGGCGGCGGATTATCGCTTCGAGAACAAAAGGATGGGGCAGCTGAAATGCAATAATCCTGTTCTTTTTCTGTTGGTGCCTCATCTCCCTCCACCCCTCCCTGCTCCATAAGACAGGGGGAGAGCTTCAAACTGATTTTTCATGATAAAAATGCATTTTTCGGCTAATAAACCCAATTACAAAGTTTCTTAAAATCGCCTGTACTATTGATTTCTGCAAAAAAAAAAAAAAAAAAAAATGTAAACGACAGTGACACTTTAAATGCCTATCTCACGGCCTGTACTGGGTATCACTGTTTCCTTAAAGGGGTTATCCAGCGCTACAAAAGCATGGCCATTTTCCCCCTACTGTTGTCTCCAGTTTGGGTGAGGTTTTGAAATTCAGTTCCATTGAAGTAAATGGAGCTTAATTGCAAACCGCACCTGAACTGGAGACAACAGTAGGGGGAAAAGTGGCCATGTTTTTGTAGCTTTGGATAACCCCCTTAATAATCGTGTCTGGCACCTTATAATCTCGATGTTTATTGGCAATTCTTGCTTTCCACATCACTCCGCACTTCTCTCATTTTTGTTATGTTTTTTGTTTTGTTTTTCACAACGAAACAAATTGTAATTTTTTTACTCCATTATTTGGACGCCCAGCCCGGCCTCTCTCTCTCTCTCTCTCTCTCTCTCTCTCTCTCTCTCTCTCTCTCTCTCGTGGCTCTTTTCACTCCTTCCAGCGTCCTACATGTATTTTCTACACTTGTTTATGCATTTTTGACTCCCACTGTGACGGGGCCTGAGCAAGCTGAGATAATTTCATATTTCTCCTCTCTCTTTTTATATTGCTTTGAGTCGCTCTGCCCAAAACACGGCCACGGAGCACAGAAGTGCTTTTGTTAATGCAATATGATGGGATGTGGAAATGGCCTTTAGTCCAACTGTTGGCGACCCTCTCGCTGGCTCTTTGCGTGATGAGGCTCGGCTCACATTTTACTGACGTTCCCATTTGTGCGTTAAATGACACATTTAAGAAGACGGGAGAAAATATGGGATTTTAAAGTAAAAATTGCATCTGTCACTTCCATAGTAAATGAATGAATTCTAAACTCAGCCGTTTAATGGGATTCTGTGACGTCATAAGTGAATGCAGCCTATTCTGAACCAATGACATCATGTAAGACTGAACTGGAATTAAAGGGCAACTCCAGCAGAAAAAAAAATCTTTCAAGTCAACTAGTGTCAGAAAGTGCCAGAGATTTGTAATTAAAAAAATCTTGTCTTCCAGTACTTATAGGCTGCTGTATGTCCTGCAGGAAGTGGTGTATTCTTTCCAGTCTGACACAGTGCTCTCTGCTGCCACCTCTGTCCATGTCAGGAACTGTCAAAAGCAGTAGCAAATCCCCATAGAAAACCTCTCTTGCTTTCCAGACCGGAACACTAGTTGATTTGAAAGAATTTTTTTTCACTACAGTTGCCCTTTAATGATATCACACAGGTCACTAGGAGCTGATGACATCACACAAGAACGTTATCAATCAGGTTATCAGAAACTCATGATATCACAAAAGACTGTATGACTACTGCAAACAAGTCACTAGGAACTTCAGGTTACAAGTAACTAATGACATCACAGAAATCTACCAGATTACTAGCAACTGATGACATCACACAGTACAGGTTCAATTAGCTTATTGGGAACAATTACTTCCTATTACATCAACTTTGAACTGATGACATCACACAAAACTGCTGCCTATGAACTGATGACATCACACAAAACTGCTGCCTATGAACTGATGACATCACACAAAACTGCTGCCTATGAACTGATGACATCACACAAGGTTAACAGGAAGTAATAACCCCCATTGGTCACAAAATTATGGTCGTCAATACAGTTATGGTCACAACAAGCTGATGACATCACACAATACAGCTGTCTTTAAAGTTACTGATGACATTATACCCTAGAAACCTTTGGTATTTAAGGTCAATCAAAATGTTGCTTAAAGGGAAACTCTGGAGAAAAAGATTGTTTTTAAATCAACTCGTGTAAGTTATACAGATTTGTAATTTACTTCTATTTAAAAATCTTAAGTCTTCCAGTACTTATCAGCCACTGTATGTCCTGCAGGAAGTGGTTTATTCTTTCCAGTCTGACACAGTGCTCTCTGCTGCCACCTCTGTCCATGGCAGGAACTGTTCAGTAAAAAAAAAACACTCCTGCTATGAACAGTTCCTGACACGGACAGAGGTGGCAGCAGAGAGCACTGTGTCATACTGGAAATAATACACCACTTTCATACAGGGCATACAGCAGCTGATAAGTACTGGAAGATGTGAGATTTTTAAATAGAAGTTAATTACAAATCTGTATAACTTTCTGACACCAGCTGATTTAAAAACAAATTTTTTACAGAGTACCCCTTTAATTAGGCCTCTCTTATGCTATTAAAATGTTATTTTAAAGGAAATAGTTAAACACTTGAGATAACTATAGGACCCCAATGGCCAATGGGGAGTCTGACAGGCCTCTCGGTCTTTACCCAGCACCAACATTTAGGCTTTTCCCCTTCTCTATTCTGAAGATGAGCTATTTCTCCGCATTACCGTGTTATGTAATAACTCTCAGAAGCGACGCAGACAAAGAGATTAAGTCAGCGAGAAAAATGATGTCAACTGATCCTCTCGCTTATTCAGAGGGGAAAAAAAAAACACATGAAGCTAAAGGCATAAAAATACCAAATAGGATTAAGAATGGCTGGATTATAATGGCTGGGAGAATGGATATTACAGAAGCAGTGGGGGAGCAGCTGGATGTGGAACACTACTAATTTGCCTCTACACGGGGCCTAGTCTATGTGAATGGATGGAGAATGACTTGGTCTACAGGCTAACAAGCCGAGCGCAGATAAGGAAGGATTCCCTTTACAACACCAAGGTGATTCAGTAGTAGACCTGAGAAGAGGCGTCTAGTTAGGCTGGGTTCACACTGCATTTTTGCAATCCGATTTTTTTCATCCGTTTTTTGCAAAAAATGGATGAAAAAAACAGATGCATTTGTGTGCATCCGTTTTGATCCGTTTTTCCATTGACTTCCAATGTAAAAAAAAACGGATCATTTTTTTTTTGACGGACACAAAAACATAGCTGACACTATTTTTGTGTCCGTCAAAAAAAACGATCCGTTTTTTTTACAATGGAAGTCAATGGAAAAACGGATCAAAACAGATGCACACAAATGAATCCGTTTTTTTCATCCGTTTTTTTTGCAAAAAACGGATGAAGAAAACGGATTGCAAAAACGCAGCCTAAAGGAACTCTATGTTCACGTACCCTATAGGGATTTTATGAGTAGGTCTCTTACTCAGGACCCCTAAAGGGGTATTACTCTCAAACATATGTTGCTGCCCATGGTGAGACTAACAACTCATTCCATACTTGTTATTATCTATTCAGTCTCCTTCCCCCAGTTCTGAAATGCCGTTTTCTGCTGAAGACATAAAAATATGTTTGTGAGCTTTTCTCTGTCTCCCCCTCCTCCCCCCTCCCTTCTGAGACGGCTGATGTAAACAAGTCCCTGGCAGGCTTTATCTGCAACATTGTAGCTTTTTTGTAATGCTGGGAGGGATAAACACAATGGGGGACATTTATGAAAGATGCGCCCGAGGCATACGCCAGGGAGAAGGTGCAGATTCGCCCCTTCTCCCTGGCGTATGCCTCCCGTATGCTCCGCTCACCCAATGGGTGGACTGGGGGAGCTTGGGGGGGCATGATAAGGATGATAAGCCTCCCACGCTTCATTTATCATGATTTACGCCTGCTCGAAGCAGGTGTAGATTTAGTACATCGGGTGCAGATTCGGGAGCCCGGCCGGCCGGATTCACTAAGAGGTGTGTGCCTTCTGTGTATTCTGCCAGGGGAAAAGGGGTGGGGCCTAATATAAGTCCCCCCCAGTGAGTTCATTAGCAAATTGACCTCAGATTAACCTTCCCAGCATTTTAAAGAAGCTACAAGGTTGCAAATAAAGTCAACCAGGACTTGTTTACATCGGCCGCTTTGGAAGGGAGGGGGGAGAAGGGGGAGACTGAGAGAAAAGATCTCACACAGATTTTTGTGCCTTCAGCAGAAAGCAGCAGCTCAGAACTGGGGGCAGGAAACTGAATAGATAATAACAAGTGTGGAAGCAATTGTTTGTCTCACCACAGGCAGCATCAGCAGAGTACCCCTTTAACACTCAAGAAACGGCTGCAAACAACGCCACTAAGTCTGGAGGACCTATAATGTCCTATTGATTTCAGTTAAACTAATGTTATGCATAATTTCCCCTGTGGTAGCGCTGTAAGGAAATTCAGCAGTTCCTGAGTTCCTAAAGACAATACAGCTGATCACTGGACAGTCCAGCAGCGAGAGACCCCCGTGATTGGCTACCCATATGGAGGCTAGAAATGTGAGGTCTGTGAGTCAAAGGGATAATAGGAAATGAGCAGAATTATAAATGCAGCTCTGGAGGTGAGGTAGATCCTAATTTAAAAGGTCCATCAAATTTTATCAATTATAACAATTACACCAGAGATTGTGTGTGATTAAACGTTTTCTTATGGGAAAAAAATTTGCAAGCAATCTTGTAAAATCGTGTCAAAAAGACATGGCGGTAGAGACGTTTGACTTGAGCCCAATGAATGGTGAATACGCTAGACACACGACAGCTCTCCCTATTTAAGGGTGCGTTCACACCTACAGGATCCGCAGCAGATCTGCAGCAGATTTGATGGTGCAGATTTGATGCTGTGTTCAGTTATTTTAATGAAATCTTCTGTGGATCCGGTAAGTGTGAACGTACCCTAAGTGATGTGACACAACGCCTTTCAGCTCACATGCATCTGTAGCCCTGGCACTGAAATACACACGTGGGATATGTCCCATGTCAGCTGCCATCCTGAGCGTGTCCTTCCCAGGATGCTGTCCTGCCCTGTTGTATGTCCTGCAGGGAGTGGTGTAATCTTTCAAGTCTGACACAGTGCTCTCTGCTGCCACCTCCGTCCATGTCAGGAACTGTCCAGGAGAGGGTTCTTTTAAGGATTGAGGACAGTTTACGGCATGGACAGAGGGGGCAGACTGGACTGGAAAGAATACACCACTTCTTGCAGGACATACGGCAGCTGATAAGTAATGGAAGACTTGGGATTTTTTAATAGAAGTAAATTACTGATCTCTGACACTTTTCTCTGGAGTTGCCCTTTAAGCAGTGCAGTAATAAGGCATGTCAGAAAGATCTGGACTCATTTTCCTACTGTATAAAACAGGGGGCTGATGACATGTCAGCGCACTACAGAGGATGCCATTATTTCTCCCAACATAATGAGGAATGAAGCCGAGGATTTGTATTAAGGACACAATTGTGCATTGTCTTGACCGAGCACGATGCTCGACTACAGAAAACCAAATGTTTTAAAGGAAAGATCAGTGGATCAGAAGAGCCGCAGAACAGAACATTAACCCTTTCAGCATATTTAGACTGTAGCCATGATGTCATTGTTCTGATCTGCAAGATATGAAATGTCACTACAATGACACTACAAAACTGGGATCTAAATAATGGGGCACCATGGCGGTCTATGGCTCTGTGATATTGTCACTGTTACAATGGATGTCAGTGCTGTAGAGGAACCATGAGGGAACCGCTGTTAGTGGGGGGCACTGCGGCTGCTATTTATTATGGGGGCACTATGACTGGCATCACAATTATGGGCACACTACTGTCTACTGGCCGTGTTTTTGGGAGGGGACCAGTGTTTGTGGTTATTGAAGCACTATGGCTGGCATTATTATGGTGACACTGTGGTTATTATTCCTATGCTTCATTGACACTGCTATAAGGAGGACACTGGATATCACTGTTATGGGGGCACTATGGTTGTGAACACCACAACTGTGACTGTTAAGGCTTACTTTACCTGATACAGCTATAGGGACCCCAGCTATCACTGTTATGGAGGGCACTCTAGATCACTGTTATGGAAGAATGCTAGATGTCACTACACTATTATGTGGGCACTCTAGATGTCACTATTAGAGATGAGCGAACCTGCCGGATTTCTGGTTCGTACGAACCAGAAATCTCGGGATGTGACTGCCGCTGTCTGCCGGCTCCGTGCCACGGGTGGATACAGCCTAAGGAACGCCTGGAAAACTGGGATGCAGCCTATGCCTCTCCATAGATTACACAGGGCTCAACGGATGTAAAAGAGTCGAGATTTCCTGATAATGAGCAGTGGATGAGAGAGAGGAGAGAGGGGGGGGGGGACCTGGAGAAAGTCTTTTTGACTGCAGATAATCGCATATTTGCCTAATAAACCCAATTACAAAATTACAAAGTTTCTTAAAATCGCCTGGACTATTGATTTCTGCAAAAAAAAACAAAACAAACAAAAAAAACAACTTATGGGGGCGCTGTAGTTGTCATTGTAGAGATGAGTGTATCTCTCATTGTTATTAGAGATGAGCGAACCGATTCGGCCGGTATGGGATCCGGTTCGGATTTTCCCAAAAATCCGAGTCAGATCGGATTCGGATTTTTGTAAATGGCAGCCGCCATTCTAGAAAGCAGGAAGTGTTCCGGGCGGGAAAAGTGCTTTCCCATGATGCCCGGAACACATCCAATCAGCACGGATCTTGCACTAGCCCACCCCCTGTGTGACGTCGGTATTGCTGTAAAAGGAGCGGTCACATGACCGCACCACGCAGTGTGTAGAGAGAGAGAGAAAGAGAGAGAGAGAGGAAGCAAGCTGCTGTTGTGTACTACAGACTACTGAAAAGATATTGTGGGAAAGGAAAGGAAAGATTAGGAAAGCAGAGAGGAGAAACATCTAGTGATTGAGAGAGAAATATAGAGAGGGTGAAAGATATAGATTAGGCATAGGACAGCAAAGGGTGCACGGAACCAAAACGTGCTGTACAGATATACAAGTCCTATACTTCTGATAGTGTGCACATCCGTCTTATCCTGAGAGGCAAAAATACCTGGTGCAGGTGTAAGCATTATATCTTAAAAAAATGCTATATATATATATATATATATATATATATATACACACACAATTTCTATACTTGGACCCTTCTGATTGGGATAGTGTGTATATAACATCCGTCTTATCCTGAGAGACTAAAATACCTGGCTACTATTGCTCCTTAATGAAAGGCAAAAATGTCAGCTCACCATCCCGCTAAATTGTCCACAGTGCAAATTACTATTACTATACTATTGCTCCTGCCTGTCCTCCATGATGGCTGTTGCTGCTCCTGCCTGGCCTCCATGTTGGCTACTGTTGCTCCTGCCTGGCCTCCATGTTGGCTACTGTTGCTCCTGCCTGGCCTCCATGTTGGCTACTGCTGCTCCTGTGCTGGCCTCAAATGACTATTGCTGGACCTCCACTGGCCTCCAATGACTACTGCTGCTCCTTCACTGCATTTGTGACCTTTTTCCTGCATAGACCCTATAATGGTGAGTTTCCTGCATAGACCCTATAATGGTGAGTTTCCTGCATAGACCCTGTAATGGTGAGTTTCCTGCATAGACCCTATAATGGTGAGTTTCCTGCATAGACCCTGTAATGGTGAGTTTCCTGCATAGACCCAGTAATGGTGAGTTTCCTGCATAGACCCAGTAATGGTGAGTTTCCTGCATAGACCCTGTAATGGTGAGTTTCCTGCATAGACCCTGTAATGGTGAGTTTCCTGCATAGACCCTGTAATGGTGAATATTGAAGTCTAAAAAAAATGACTTTGAGATATCAAAAAGATAATGATGTTACTGACATGTAGAGCCCTAAATTCAACCAAATACACTACCCCGTATCATATAGATGCTTTAAACTATGAAATCCGAAATTCGGTCGAACCGAACTTTTGAAAAGTTTGCTCATCTCTAATTGTTATCACCAATATGAGACTGGGGTATCTGGGGCCCACCAGACGAAATGATCCTGGGGGCCACCAATGAAGAACCAGTGAGAAACAACATGTTAGTCAGTGTTAATGCAGGTTCTAAAGCTGGGGGCCCACCGGAGGATTCTCCAGTCCCCTGGTGGGCCAGTCCGGCACTGGTTATCACTCACTGATGATGATGAGACTGTGACTATTGTTGGGATCTTTGTGACTGGCTCTATTACTGGGCACAAGCCAGGAAATGAATAGGTGATATGGTATAATATATGGGAAGGGGGTCAGCTGGGATCACAACGTGTACTAAATGTAATATTTGGCAGAACGGCCGGGGAGGTTCGGGGATAAGATGAATCCGGATGCATTAGTAAGCGCTACGAGCCGATAACTTTAACAAATGTTTGCAATCAAATCCGTGATTGAGAGATTTGAAGGGTTTATATAAAGTGTCTGGCAGCTCCTTCATCAGCATTACTGTAAATTATTTAATGACTCTCATCTATTTCCAGGAGCTGGAAGGGACGGCCATTACTACACACTGCTAGCATCTGTCATGTGCGGGAAGAAGGGGGTGACAGGGAGGCCGCAGATGAAGCAATGTCATTACTGTCCTGCAAGATGGGGCCTTCTCCATGCATGACGGAACAGCAGACATTTAACACGTCCTGAACTTCCATGGATCGCCTCCTCGGTGTGCAATCTATCCGGCTGGGATGTCAGCTGTGCCTTACGCACGGACGCAGAACAGACCAAAATATTGTCATCCCAGATGGTCCCTCCAGTCGGAGCTGGTCCTCAGCGTGACAGATCAGAAAATCTGATTTGATATTTAAGCAATCTGCCTTCCGCCCAATTATTCCCTGCCCAATGGAGCGTATCCTATGGGGATTATTACCATACATATGTAATGTAAATTGTTTGCAGTTCACGCATGGTTTGCCAAAATGAGGTGAAAGCAAATCATTCATTATTTATTTATCTATCATGATTCTTGTCTAGAATTATTATTTTACTTTGTCCGTAATAGGGATGACTGTGAGACAATGGACACGTATTACAGAAACGTATAACCTTATATAACTTCCCCTGAGGAAGCTGTGTTCTGTGGCGATACACGTTGTGCTTCAGCCCCATACAATAGAATCGTTTGACCATATATATATATATATATATATATATATATATATATATATAAAGGAAAAAATTGGTCAGCTCTCCTAGAACACTGTTCACACTAGGCAGGAGCACGTTGCCATGGCTGAAATTGCAAACACACAAAAACACAGAAAAATGCAACAGCTCACCGCAACAGCAAGATACAGACCCAAAATAGACATGAAAATAATTAAAAGCAGCCCCCCCAACTGCCCAAAAAATTCCCACAAAAATAATGACTCTCTTGGTTACTATTTGCAAACAGCGTAAACTGCCTCACCACGATAAGGTGGACTCATATCGAGGCAGACCCTACACTGTATGTACACTATGGCCTCTCCATGGCGTATAATACCAATTTTTTCCTTTTTTTTCTGTGTTCCAGTTGGGGGAGTGGCTGCCTCTATTTGGTCGTGCACTCCACCTGTCTCACCCAGGTGATGCAATTATTTTTGCAGGTATTAGACGGATCTTGCATGCCCAGAGCATAGGCGTATTATACGCCATGGAGAGGCCATAATGTACATACAGTGTAGGGTCTGCCTCGATATGAGTCCACCTTATCGTGGTGAGGCAGTTTACGCTGTTTGCAAATAGTAACCAAGAGACTCATTATTTTTGTGGGAATTTTTTGGGCAGTTGGGGGGGCTGCTTTTAATTATTTTCATGTCTATTTTGGGTCTGTATCTTGCTGTTGCGGTGAGCTGTTGCATTTTTCTGTGTTATATATATATATATATATATATATATATATATATATATATGTGTGTATATATATATATTATCAAGCTATTCTACTGTATGGGGCTGAAGCACAACGTGTATCGCCACAGAACCTAGCTTCCTCAGGGGAAGTTATATAAGGTTATACGTTTCTGTAATACGTGTCCAAAGTTATAAAATCATGTTTTCTTGTTCAATTGTCATATAAGATGTGCTTTCCCAGTATGAGTATGCACGCCTCCTCCCTTCCCTACCTCCCACCCTGCCCTGTGTAGTAGATTCAGTTCTGGAGGAAAAGCATGACCTCTATGAGACTTAAAGGGGTTTTCTGGAAAAATTGTTTTTAAATCAACTGGTGCTAGATAGTTATACAGATTTGTAATGTACTTCTATTTAAAAATCTCCAGTCTTCCAGTACTTATCAGCTGCTGTATGCGCTGCAGGAAATGGCATATTTTTTCCAGTCTGACACAGTGCTCTCTGCTGCCACTTCTGTTTGTGTCAGGAACTGTCCAGAGCAGTATTTTAAGGGGTACTCCAGCGAAAATCTTTTTCTCTCGTCCGGGTCATGAAACGGTCGGTCTCTGAAAAAGATGATCTTTAGCGCTGCAGAGTTCTTATGCGGGTGCATCCGTGCGCGTCCGCATCAGAACTCCCCACTGCACACTATGGTGCACAAGTGTGCACTGGCAGGGTTTTCTGCGGCCGCTAGGGATCCCGGCCAGAGCGTATACCATGGCCGGGATCCCATTAACGGCAAGGTATTGTATATTTTAGTAATAATCACGGCCGTTGTTGCAATGTGGAACAACGGCCGTGGTTTTACGAAAATATACGTTGTGTGAACATAGCCTTAGACTGGAAGGAATACACTACTTTCTGTAGGACATACAGCAGCTGATAAGTACTGGAAGGTTTCAGATTTTTTTTTATAAACCTGACGCCAGTTAATTTGAAAAAAAAATTCTGGAATATCCCTTTAAGCTTAGCAGGAAAGCCTGATTTTATAGAGTTAAGCCTGACCCATTATTTAGCCAGATTTCTCCAGCACAATGGCTTTCAGCCTGACACATAGATCGTCTTGTTTTCCCTCCTCTATTTCTAGCTTTGGCGCAGACGCTGCTGCCCTTGTAAAATAAAACCAGCTGAGCTGTGAACAATGGCTTTTACTATAAGAAGGCAGGAAATATGACAGCGCTTTAAAATACGATACTTTCACTTCTCCGTTGCATCAGCTGTAACCGAGACTGCGCCATAAAAAATAGGAGGGGGGTTTCCCACCTTATGATGATTTTTTTAGCTTACTGACGCGCATGAGGCGCTTTACAGTATTTTCCTGACTATTATCTATTGTGTTCTCCTGGCAGTCATCTTCTTGCGTTCCCCAGGGCTATGACACAATGATCGCCCCCTAGACACAGCCGTATCCAGCGCAAAAGAGACAAGAAGAACCGTGTTGTATCCCAGGGCTACATAAACAAACAACACAACCAGATGGTGTAAATCCAGGAAACCCAGGAATTTAGGAAAAGTTGCAGAGATCACGTACGGGTCAATTCACTCAAGTCATCTGTCACCTATGTACATTCCAAGGGGCTGTCAATAGATGGCCTATTCATACCATAGACCCCCATTGTTCAGCAGTTTATCCTGGCACAGCTCCACACATACACATGTGGCAGCGACTGGTACTGCACCTCAACACTTTTTACTAGAATGGGATGATCTGCAGTACCAGCCACAGCCATGATAACTTGTGTGGCGCTGTACCTGGATAAATAAGGCAATGATGTACTGTATCATTGGGAAATATATACATTTTCTATTTTTCATCTTTCATACTTTCTGGAGAATCAGAAAATCTGAAAAAAATCATATTAAAAAAAATTTGATTAAAAAAAATCGGTTTTTTTTTTTAATCTAATTTTTTTAATATGATTTTTTTCAGATTTTCTGATTGTCCAGAAAGTATGAAAGTTCTCTTCAAGGATCAGATTCAGATCAGATATCGTATGTTGAGGGACCACTGTACTGTATTTGAATCCCGAACCAGAGGATATATGTAAACTCTTCCTTCCAGAGAAGCCCCTTTTAGTGCCTCCTGGTGTGGCCTGGCTTTTGGGGTAGTCCCCCGAAGAACAGGATGGACTTATCTCACCACTATGGGTATTGCTATGTTGATTTCTGCTTGGTGACATTACCATGTAGTACATCTCTATAGTAGCTTCCATACAGCGCCTGTCAGCTCTGGTTATCCCAGTATGGACGATGTGGGGGCCCTGTGAATTTTTAGGCTTTTTCCATAGAAATGTTCATGGTGGAAGGTCATGCTCTCCCTAACCCCCGATTGACTGTACAACCTTAGCAGTTTATGTCCTTGTGGCTTAATTTCCACTTGTTGAATAGAATAATTTGCTGTCCCGGGAGACCCGTTGCGATCCTGGAAACAGGTCAGACTACAACGTGTCTCCCAATCCCCCATAATTATCTGTGACTCCACAATGCGGCTACAGGATACAGATGTAAATTCTATTTCTTCCTCTTACAGTAAGAGATCTGGGAGCCGCCGCACATGTAATCTGACAGATGAGATCCAGCCGTAGCCGGGGCATAGGTTATATGGTGTTCAGCAGTACGGCAGCCTCTATCATTATTACAATTGCAGATGTCAGCGCACACTTAAAAGACTTGTAGCATTTTATCAATCTACTGCAGATCCTATGTGATGAAACTGATTTTTTCTTTTTTCCTCGGAAATCCTACAGATGGGATACAAATTATGTACCTAACCCTGGCTGCATATACTGAACAATGTATGCTTTATGGAGAGAAGGGAATAACCCACTGCCAGTACAGATCATCGCACCTGTAAAAATCTAATACGGTGTAAAGTGAACCGCAAAACACAAGATTGTCGCACAACGTTATGTACAGCCTGCATATACAGTATATATTAGCAAGTCTTAAAAAATGAAGCTAACAAGCCATCCAGATTGAAAATATCCTATTATTTTGTGTATAGAGAACACATGTCTCCATAGTTACAGACTACAGACAAGTGTAGTCTGATCCCGGGGTCATGTGATCTCCTTTACATCTTCCCTTTCCCCTTCTTCTTGCTAACCTACAGACACTAGAAGTGGGAGATAATCAAAGGGAGTAAAGGCACTCACACACCTTAAACTAAACATGGCCAAACCCACAGACTTAGGGTACTATTACACGGAACGATAATCGGCCGATTATCGCTCTGTGTAATAAAGACAGCGATCAGCCGATGATTGTTGTCATCGGCTGATCGTATATATAGGTTAGAACCTATAATTGTAGGGTGCCGACCATGCACCGCTACGTGTAATAGCGGTGCGTGGCCGGCGACTGACGATCTACATTATCTATCCATGCCCCAGGGCTGCTCCTGCGGTCTGCTTCTCCCCGGGTCCCATGTGCTCTAGCTTCAGAGCGGCCTGTCAACTGATAGGCCGCTCAGCAAATCACAGACCGGGACCGCCGCGTACATGTGTCTGGGGTATTAGGGCTAAGCATACATGTGCCTGGGGTATTAGGGCTAAGCATACATGTGTCTGGGGTATTAGGGCTAAGCATACATGTGTCTGGGGTATTAGGGCTAAGCATACATGTGTCTGGGGTATTAGGGCTAAGCATACATGTGTCTGGGGTATTAGGGCTAAGCATACATGTGTCTGGGGTATTAGGGCTAAGCATACATGTGTCTGGGGTATTAGGGCTAAGCATACATGTGTCTGGGGTATGTCTGGGGTATTAGGGCTAAGCATACATGTGTCTGGGGTATTAGGGCTAAGCATACATGTGTCTAGGGTATTAGGGCTAAGCATACATGTGTCTGGGGTATTAGGGCTAAGCATACATGTGTCTGGGGTATTAGGGCTAAGCATACATGTGTCTGGGGTATTAGGGCTAAGCATACATGTCTGGGGTATTAGGGCTAAGCATACATGTGTCTGGGGTATTAGGGCTAAGCATACATGTGTCTGGGGTATTAGGGCTAAGCATACATGTGTCTGGGGTATTAGGGCTAAGCATACATGTGTCTGGGGTATTAGGGCTAAGCATACATAAACATCCAAACATTCCCCAATAAACATCCATGTGTATACGGGAATGGGAATAAGTGCGTATGTGTATGGGGTAATTGGGATAAAGGTGTATGTGTATGGGACAAGGGGATAAGCGTATATGTGTATGGTGGAATTGGAATTAGCATGCATATGAATGGGGGAACCAACAGCTATTGAAGGTATACAGCACCTTAACACATGACTACAATATTAACTACAGAGACTGTCATAAAATAGGCAACATAGTCTGAATTACAGTCTAAAAAGAAGTGAAATTATTCTATTCTCTGGATTAATAGATGTAAAGGGACAGAAGTATATAAAAATTTGGCAGTTCTTTTACCCACAATTACATGGTTATATGTTGATCACTATCTACATGACTTAATGTTCTGGACTGATTTGACTTCCATTTACCTACAAGCAATCAGGATTTCAGTCGTCCATCTATCCAGATTTCTATAGTTAAAGAGTCATTTAACTTTATAGACATTTCACTAATGATTCCAATATGGCGGAAAGGCGGCATTAACAATGGAAACCTTTAGATGTGGGCAAGGAGTCCAGTCTGGCACTGGTCATATACCGTAGACTGAGGATGTATTGTGCTCAGCTGCGTTTCATCAGATTTTCCTATATTAGTACGAAATTACCTCATTTTACTCGTATAATGGAGATTACAGATGACGACGTTCTAGTTTTTATACATGGTGCATTCACCTGACTGGTACTTATAGCGGTCACGTAACTATAACTGGTCACCAGCATCCATATAGGTACATAGTTATTACAAGGGCCCTTCTGGATTTAGTGAACAAATTTTGGAAAACGTAACAAAAAATTTGTAAGAGATATAGTTACTTGTTTTTCTGCGATGGGTCTAACACTGATATTATTCCTCTGTAGTTGTGACAAATGTGAACAGAGCCTTACCCATACCTTCCATTGTTATAGGATTGTCCAGTGAAATGGACCTCAGGGGTTGAGTTCTTGAAATGTTAAGCCCCACCCCTGACTAACTTAGACATGCCCACAATGCCTCCATCAAAGTGAGAGTAAAGTAAGTCAGGGGTGGGGCCTAACATTTCTCATAAATGGAGGTTCAAGTGTTAGAGGACAGTTGCTGTGATGGGATATAGTCCCTGATTGTCCCAGGTCCTCTTTGCTTACAAAGTTAATGCAATGACATGGGTCACATTACTGTAGTGGTCAGGGGACACATGCCAAGACATTTCCTCCTCTGCAAAATCAACTCCCACAGTGGTCACTGGCTACTGCATTCAAATTAAAGTCATATCATTTCGCCTTTATTTAATGGGGGAATTATCATTAGGTTACACAAATCTAACCTGCTGATATCTCCCTATTGCACAGAAGATGCCGAGGAGGAAGGTATGTCTCTTACCTTCATCCTCGGTGCCATTCAGTGCATTTAGTCTTTTGCTCTATGGTCCGGTAAGACGGTCAGAAGCACTAGGGCACCTGTTAGGAGCACTGCCGGATCAGTGCTATCGGGGCAGGCAGTGCTCCTAACGGGTGACCAGTGCTCCTAACAGTCTCACCGGACCGTGGACACATACCGTCCTCCTCAGCGCCTCCTGTTCAGTAGGGACAAATTTAACAAATTTAGAGATGTTAAAAAAAATCCCTTTAATTACTGTATGTTGTTAATGATGAATGCCACTTAAAGGGGTTTAGGAAACAGCACTCTTGTTCAAGGCCGCAGTCCCATTTTAATGAATGAGGTTCTGCTGCAGTACTTGATAAAGCCCATGGAGAGAGGCACTCTTTCTAGATAAAAGCAGCCATGTTTTTATAATCTCATTGAAACCTATTAACAAACATGATGAATTTCCCACCACATATAAGGCAGATCCCTTTATGGTGTTGACATATATCAATATGTTGTGCCAAAAAAAATTAAATTTCAAATAAATAGGGTGCAACATTTTAATCCCTTTAACCACGCCCCTTTCATAGAAACAGTCAAAACAAGTGCAAACCTGGCATACAAGTGGCGAAACAACATCATAAACTTCATGTGTACCATGCATGCCTTTTTTGTATGCACTTAAAGGGAATCTGTCACATTGAAAATACAGTCCAATCTGCTGGCAGCATGTTGTAGGGCAGGAGGAGCTAAACTGAATAGCTGAGCGGGCCTGACCCGCTCAGACCGGGAAGTGGGAACCAGAAACCGTAGCGGAGGACAGCGGATTCCAGTGCTGGAGCCGGGGAGGTAGGTGCATGTAGTTATATTCAGCCACCTACTCCCCGACTGTTTTGAAAAAGTCCGAGCCTGGACGTCTCCTTTAAGTGAACCCACCTTTAATTGAAAATGTATAGCCAACTATAGTCAGTGTGATATCAGTTATATAGTCCTGAGGGGATGGCGAAGATGCCCACATGTAACAACATGACTATTACTCAACGTGATGTCAAAACGCCGGCTCTGTGATTCTTATTACTCTACCTTACAATGATTCAGTTCTGATTTCATTTCTTACAAATGGCTTAAACTGTTTTCAATCACCGAGGGCAAGTTGAGATCTTGAAAATGGTGACGCAAACAGTTGAAATACAAAGCAAAAAATTGCAGAATTATTCATTATAAAATGAGAAAAAGCGTTCCTGTTTTCAGGTGATTTTTTTTATCACCTGGTGTCTCAAAGATATACAGATTTGTACATGACGTATTCATGTCTCCCAGTACTTATCAGCTGCTGTATGTCCTGCAGGAAGTGGTGTATTTTTTCCGGTCTGACACAGTGCTCTCTGCTGCCACCTCTGTCCATGACCGGAACTGTCCAGAGCAGCAGCAAATCCCCATAGAAAACCTCTCCTGCTCTGGACAGTTCCTGACATGGACAAAGGTGGCAGCAGAGAGCACTGTGTCAGACTGGAAAGAATACACCACTTCCTGTAGGACATACAGCAGCTGATAAGTACTGGAAGGCTTGAGATTGTTAAATAGAAGTATATTACAAATCTATATAACTTTCTGGCACCAGTTGAGAACCTTTTTATATACATTATATATACATAATGCTGCTTTCTAATGAAATTAATAGTTCAACTCCTTGCTATATTCCAGATCTCTGCTTGCTGTCCGAGGCTATGTTCACACAACGTATATTTTCGTAAAAGTACGGCCTTTGTTGTCGACTGCAACAACGGCTGTGCTTAATACGAGAATATACGTGACATTGCCTTCTATGGAATCCCGGCCTGAGTGTATACACATAGTACCGGCCGGGATGATCTTTAATGAGACCGGCCTTTCCGTGACCCAGCCGGGTAATGGAACGGCCGGTCTCATACATAGTGTGAACATAGCCTGTGAATGCAAGTTCTAGTTTACATCCAGAAGCTGGAAACCAGTATATGCCGTATATATCCAGCTTAGAGCCTGCCACAATGGTATCCAGTCCAAGGGTAAGCTCTAACATTGAGGATAGTGTTCGGAAAACTACAATTCCCATCATGCTTGGATAGCCAAAGCCAGGCATGATGGGAATTGTAGTTTTGCAACAGTCGGAGGACAGCAGGCCTCCCATCCCTGAAATAGAGCAAAATCCTACCAAATAACCTATAGATTCAGAAAATGGACACACCATAGTCCCATAGCTGTACACAGCCGCCCAGCACAACACCCTATATAATGGGAGTTATCCTCCTACAGAATGTTTACAAGGTGCCGATTCCACTTTTGCTCCTCCATCTGCTCCTATTTCCAGAAGAGACAGGAAGGTCTGAGGACGGCCAAACAGGCCGAGATGTTTTATTGTGAAATCCCTGAAAACAATGATGGAAGCTGTGCGAGGCGTGACAGTCTTCGCTCCTTGCTGGCTGCCTGCCCCGCTGACACTTCTGTGCTCTGCATTATTGCAAAATCCAGAGACTAAGTGGATCATGATCTCAGGCTTTAACATGCTCTGCCTGAGACATCACTACCGAGTGGAGGAAGACGCTCGGAGGCTTAAGCAATATACTAGGGTGGGAGCGTCATGCACTGCAGACAAGAGCAAGTGTGTATCATGGTGAATTTACTCATTTTATAATAGGCTGGATGGATATGAGTTTCCTACTGTCATCCTATAACCCATGAAATACTGTAGGTGTCACCCTATTAAGTTGTTTATTAGTTAAAGGGATACTCCAGAGAGAAAAGTACTGTATTTAAATCAACTGGTGTCAGAAACTTATACAGGTTTGTAAATTACTTCCATTTAAAAAAAATCTTCCAGTACTTATCAGCTACTGTATGTCTTGCAGGAAGTGGTGTATTATTTCCAGTCTGACATAGTGCTCTCTGCTGCCACCTCTGTCCATGTCAGGAACTGTCCAGAGCAGCAGAGGTTTTCTATGGGCATTTCCACTGCTTTGGACAGTTCCTGACATGGACAGAGGTGGCAGCAGAGAGCACTGTGTCAGACTGAAAAGACTACACCACTTCCTGCAGGACATAAAACAGCTGATACGTACTGGAAGACTTCAGATTTTTTAAAATTGAAGTTATTTACAAATCTGTATAACTTTCTGATACCAGTTCATTTAAATACATCTTTTTTTCTCGAGTACCCCTTTTAAACTAATATGTCTGCTTTTTTCCCCAACTATAGCTGCACTGTCTGTAACTTACCTATTAGAAGTGTACCTTTATGTTAAAGGGAACCTGGCACCCAGGGCAGAACCCACCCTACCCCTGGATAAAGGATCATATACTTACCCCCTCCTGCTCCTAATGCTGGTCCTACCACGGAGAAATCGACGCTCATCTTTTTTATGAAAATGCAGGGAGTAGCATCGGGTGTGGGACCAGCAGGAGGGGGTAAGTATATGATCCTTTAACCAGGGGTAGGGTGGGTTCTGCCCCAGGTGCCAGGGTCCCTTTGAGCAAACAACAAAGGATACTGTACACTTCATGGAACCCTGACAGATCGATCGGAAACATGTCAAAAATTTTGATCAGCGATCCAACCAATCACTAGATCAAGTGGGGAACAGAGCACTCTCCAATCAAAATTTCTTTTTTGGTATATGAGCCACAGATAGATTGCGCTACTTAAAGGGACCACAATAAAAAAAAATTGCAAACTAAATTGTATAGGAAAACTATTGTGGACAGCAGTAATGGGTCATATGTGACCCCTAGGGCACAAGAAACCATGCTGGATATACAGAAAACAAACTTTTTGCTCTGAAGGGGAATATCCCTTTAACAATGCTTGTTCCTCTGCGCGGTTTGTTCATTCTCGTTGCACATGTTGGGAGAATGAGTGAACGTTCTAAAATGAATCATTGTGAAAGTCAAGGATGATGTAAGTGAGGAAGAAACTCGAATTAAACAAAACATTTTTAGAAATGAAACCATAAAAGTGAGAACTGGATAAAAAAAAGTCATTCGCAGTCACCCACATTTAGGTCATAGGTCTTGAGTGTCAAACAACGGCCGCTGTTGCATTGAAAATAGCATTGAAATCAATGCAGAAAGGCTGGAAATAATTGACATGTGTATTATTTCCACAGCCGTAGCGAACAACGGCCATTGTTCAATACATTGTGTACACAACGGTTATTGTTTGCATTGACCTCAATGCAACACATTTTAATATGACAAGAAGGGTCGTTGTTTTAAATAAAACAACGGTCGTTCTTTTCATTAAAAAATACATTGTGTTAACATAGCCTTATGGTGCAGTGACACTAATATATAAGGAAACCACATGTAGCAAATAGCACCTTCTTCCTATATACCTATAATCACATCACTGATCTCTGGGCTAAGGCGTATATTTAGGATACATCCTGTTGCCCCCCCCCCTCCTCTGTTAAGCTAAACACCTGAAGACCCCCTAGTTAGCCAGTGTCAGGAACTTACCTTGTCCGGATCCAGCGGCGTCCTCCTCTAGCTCAGCTCCGGCTGACGGCTCAGGACCAAAGGCTGATTGGTCCGGCCTCCTGAGTCCAGTCTCACTGCAGCTGGTGCACTGCAGGCTGAGCGGCCGGGCGACCTGTCACTCAGCCTGAGTGCAAGACACTTCAGCTGCGAGCCGGCCGGCTGACGATCACGTGACCCCACGGCGTCCCCGGTTGCTAGGGACGCCGTCGGGTCTCCGTGACGTCACTCGGCTCCGGCGGGCGGAGCAGTGGCGCGCTCCTGAGCCGTCAGTCGGAGCCGAGCTAGAGGAGGACGCCGCTGGATCCGGACAAGGTAAGTTCCTGACACTACCCCCCTTCTTATGAGGGGCCTCAGGACCCTTATCCTTTGGTCCGGGCTCCTGGTCCAGTATAAAATGTTTGTATTGCCAGCAGGGTATCGCTGGCTATTAGTTCGTCTAGTCCCAGCTCCCCTGCTCCGTCCCAGCGTTCCCTTTCCTATAGCCCTTTCTGCTTGTCTTCTCGTATTCTTGACCCTCCGCCTGACCTGTGACTATTCTTTGCTTGCCGATTTTGTACTGCGTTGCCCGTGTGGTTTGATCTGGCTGTGTTGACTACTCTCTATTGTGTTTTGTCCGTCTGTCGTGTTTTGTGTTCCACGTATTCAGTACAGGGAACGTCTTCGTGGTTGTCCGCGACCGCCTAGGGTCGACTGAGGCAATTAGGCAGGGACAGTGGGTGGGATTAGATCAGGGCCCACTGTCTGGTTGTGTTTGCCGTTGCTGACAGCCAGGTTGGAGAATTCTGCTGCACAAAGATTAAGGGTACTATTACAGGGACACGATCAATATTATACTGGGCGTATTACACAGCCCGATAATCATTTAACAAGAGCTGCACAGATATCGTTAGTGATGTCCATGCAGCCTTCGCCTGCACAGTTAATACATTACCTCTCCGTGTTCCTGGTGTTCTCCTGCACTCTGTATCCAACTCGGCGCCGCAGCTGCAGCTTCAGAATGGCCTGTCTAAGCTGACAGGCCGATCAAACAAGCTGGCCGGGCGCATGCAGAGCGCAGAGGAACACCGGGAACGTGGACAGGTAATGTAATAACTGTTTGTTTAATAATCAGCCGTCGGCCACACATCACTATTCAACACATATCAATGCTCGGTTGACGGCCGATGATTTTAGGTCTGGACCTAAAGAAACGATCATTCGATAATCCTTTCATCGGCTGATCGCTGTCTCTATTACACGGAGCGATTATTGTTCCATGTAATAGGGCCCTAATTGTATATAATAGAGAATAGGGTGTCAATCCTGTATGCATCGTAGCTTCCCCTCACTACATTTGCCAGGCTGGGCGCTCTGCACTTAGTGTACTGTACAGGAGCAGGGACTTTCACAGGAGTCCCTGCTCCTGTACATACTTTATGTGGACAATCAAAGGACAGTCTGGGCTTTTCCAAATCAGGAAACAAATCAGATTCCTGAAATTAGACCAGAGAAATAAGAGGAGATTCGCTCATCTCTAGTGTTAACGCAACATGCCGCTGTACATTCTCTTGGCACCCAGCTCCGTCTTGGGCATGAAGCCCGCAGCTTAATCATCGTGTAATGAAATGTTCTGCAAGTTTCTAATGTTCTTTGTATTTGAATTTCACATTTGTAGGATCTTCTCAATTCTTCGAGTGTCTACAATCAGAAACCCTGTACAGATCGAATGCTCTCAGCTGAACGTTGGCCTCATTCGTCTCCAGTAAAGAAAGTCTGTACAAATGTCTCTGCTCTCAGGATCTCAGGAGAAGGTTTTCATTCACTGACAGTACACAGAGGTAATGGATTTGGGCAGCACAATGTTGTCTTGTAACATTGGGAACCTGCGTTCAAATCTTTTCAAGGCAACATCTGCCTTGGAGTTTATATGTTCTTCCCGTGTTTTCGCGGGTTTCCGCTGGTTTCCACCCACACTCCAAAACCATAGAGAGGTTAGATTGTTAGCACCAAATGCGACAAGACTGAACTGATAATCTCTGATAGAGCCGTGGATAGAGTCTAAAGATCATTTCAGGCCATAATACATCATTGTAGAGTCTGCATTACAGCTTTATACCCTAAGGCTGCACTGGTTCTACTAATCTGAACTCATATACTCATAGAGATGTATAGTGTTTTAAGTTCAGAAGAGGCCTCAGTGTTCCAGCCATAATATGGACCCAACTATATAGATGTATCATGACCATCAGAAATTAAGGCAATACACATATAATAAGCGTTCAGCTAGCAGCCATGTCTCCAGATTTCCCTCCACTTGGCCAAGAGGTCAAAATGGGTTGGAAAAAAAGACTGAACGGATACAGTTCAATATACCTGATGATTCTCTGTCCTTCAACATCTGCCAAGAGTTAGAGCCCTATTCCACCGGACGATTATCGTTCAGATAATCGTTAAATCGTTCGAATCTAAACGATAATTGTTCGGTTGAAATGCAGTTAACGATTAACGACCAAACGAGAAATAGTTGATCGCTTTATAAGACCTGGACCTATTTTTATCGTTGCTCGTTCGCAAAACGTTCGCAAATCGTTCGCATTGAATAAGACATCGTTCGGTCGTTCGCAATAGATACGAACGCAATAGCGAAGAAATAGCGAAGAAAAAATGATCGCAATTACGATCATAAGTAACGATTATCGTTCCATGGAAATGAGTGAACGTTTTCAGGTCTTTCGCAATAGCGGTCATTTGAGATTGTTAATCGTTAACGATTATGCAAAGGATAATCGTCCGGTGGAATGGGCCCTTAGGAGGGCCCTAATACACAGTACACCAGGGATGGGGGAACCTTCGGCACTCCAGCTGTTGCAAAGCTACAGTTTCCATTAGGCCAGGACAGCCAAAGCTTCAGCTGTCCAGGCATGATTGGAAATATAGTTTTCCAACAGTTGGAGGTTCCCCCATCACTGCATTACACAGTCAGCTGGTCCCATAAGAATCTATGGGTTTGGACAACTTTTCTCTAAGGGTCCTATTACACAGGCCAATGACGGCCTGATCAATAATGTAAATAAGCAACGATATGCTAAATCAACCCTATTACATGGCTCGATTATCGTTTAGCAAGGCCTGCATGGACATCGTTAGCGAGGCAGCCCTCGGCCTAAACTGTTCATACATTACCTCTCCATACTGGATGCCAATTAAATGGTGGCATCAAATTTACTGCATGATTAAAAAAAACAGCATACAAGTCTAATAGCCGTAATCTAGGGTCATCATGTCTAGGAACGGAATTGCACCAAAACGAGAGTGCGCCATTTTAATTTGGTGCAATTTCACGTCTCGCTTTGCTCTGTAAACTTTCACTTGGCCGTACTCACAATGCATTTCCCTCTCCACTTCAAAGCGGGAGAGTTATATTGCCTGTTCATCCACAGATACGGTAACAAATGGCGCAGAGGTGTCTTATATTGGGGATAGGAAGTGAAGGGAAGGAAATGAGAGTGTTGGTAAGGGCCTCAGAAAGGAAAACACAGGGATTTCTGGCAGACATTTGGGAATTTTTCCGTATAACATTTCACCATGTTGCTTCACTACCCAGGGTCTAAAAATAATTAGAATCCTCTGGTGACTGAGAGAGAAAACCTTATTACAGATAACACAAATGATCAAAGGCTCTAAAACCTATGCATTATTCCACATTACAATACACAGAACAGAGGCCTGGGCAGAATATGTAAGTGCCGGCAATTAGCCCATGTTATTCCTGAAAGCTAAATTATTAGTATTTCTTCGCATCGGAATTAACATTCATATCCCCTTTAAGGGGAAGCGAAATCCTACTGAAAAGCATAAAGATAAAAGAAAAGGGAAAGATGCCAAACATGAATGGAAATTTTTTTTTTTTGAAAAAAATCTCTAAATTACTTTTACAGTTTGAAATTTTTAGCACCAAGTTTCCTTCCTGCAGACTTTTTTTTTTAGAGTGGGCGTGGCTTCCATTGAAAACATAGGTATAAAAGCCAAAGATTGTGACAAACATGCGTGAAAAAAATAATCTGAAAAATCTTTGCTGAATTACTTTTACAGACAGAAATTTTAGGACCATGATTCTTTTCTGCAGGGAGTTATATTGAGACTTTTTACTGGAGTGGGTTTGTCCGCTACTAAAAAGCATAGTTGTAAATGCCTAGAGGAATATGACCAACATAGATGAATAAATGCAAACGATTTAAAGGGTGAAATGTAATGACCTTGATTCCTTGCTGCAGGTAGACATATTCAGATTCTAATAAGAGTGGATTTTTACCACTATAAATCCGGTGTATGATGGTCATGAAATAGTTGGTGGTGACTTGCATTGTATTTATCAATCAGTTGAGTGGCTTCTAATGACTTTCAAAGGTTAACAACAAGAAGAGAGTATGACTACAGGATCAGACTACACAGGGTTTATTTGTAGTCTGTTACCATGGAGACGCATAAGTCTATATAAAAGCTGTAGTCAAATTTTTTAATCACAACTATTAACAAAGTTGCTTAAAGGAAAAGTCCGGCGAAAATTGTTATTAAAGTATTGTATTGCTCCCCGAAAGTTATACAAATCCCCGATATACACTTATTATGGGAGATGCACATAAAGTGCTATTTTCCCTGCGCTTACTACTGCATCAAGGCTTCACTTCCTGGATAACATGGTGATGTCACTTCCTGGATAACATGGTGATGTCACTTCCTTGAAAAAATGGCAATGTCACAACCCAACTCCCAGAGTTGTGCGGGCTGTGGCTGCTAGTGTCTTTTTGAGTGTGTGTGTGTGTGGGGGGGATTATGGTGGTATTGGTTAGGTCTGGTATGGCTGTGTTACCCAGTCACAGTTCATGTTTTAAGCAGTTAAAAAACATGAAAAAAACGATTCAGACAATGTTTCTACATGTAGGGAAACATGCATGTAGCTGAAACCACTCTTCCCCACGCTCCCCAAGATGGGGCATCCTAAGGTAAAGTGCCTAGGGCTGCAGCAGCTGTTAATACGGCCCTGTGTCTACAGCTCCTTTGCATCTTCTTGGTAATAATCTACAGACAAAATTTGTGCACTTGTCATTCTTATAGTCCCTAACTTTTTACTTTGACTTGGTCAGTTAAAAACAGGAAGACTACAGGGTCAGACTACACAGAGTTTGTTTGTTGTCTGTCGCTATGGAAACACAAAGGTCTATAAGTGCTGTTGTCAAAGAACAGTAGCAAATTTTTTAATCACGACCATTTGCAGAATTTTTTATAGTCGATGCATGGTAGCAATAAGCAAGTAAACACAGACTTTTATATTAATAATAACAACGATGAAAAAACCCAGATGGGATCTGCAGATGATTACGTTTTACAGCCATCTGAATGATAAACATAATTATAACATCTTCTATTACTAGAGTCTAGTTAAACACTACATTCATGCCTTCTCTTTCAGTAGATTCTGTAGGCACGCTTTAATGGCCCCTGTCTTGTGTGGTGTGAACATATTGAACCATTTTGTCTATAAAAAAAAAAAAAACTTTACTTGGTGCTTTCAGTTCCACAAAGAGGTCAAATTAGCAATTGTGGTTTGGGGAAAGAAGTCGTTTAGAAGCTATAATGGGGGAAAAGGTCCTAATTCATGGCCTCCTTGTCAGAAGACCTTTCCAGATGGAGGTCAGAAGTTCACAGGATGGTCCTTCGAGTCCTTTCTTTCCCCTACACTACAATGCAAGAACTTGCCTGCAGAGGAGATGCTTTTAAGGATTAAGGATACTAAGAGCCCCAGGCTGACACGACCTTCCATTGAACGATCCCTTTCAATATATGGCTGGTTGCAATACATTCTAAAACACCAACAGAGACAGAGTCCAACGACAAATACAATGGCCAGAACATTGCAATATTTAAACATTCGGGAGTCATGGTTAAAAATTATTCTCCTGCAGTCTGGGTCAAGAATCAGGCAGGTTTATCCCAGAAGGGCAAAATACAAAAGAATAAAATAAAAATCACATATCTCTGTGCAAAAAATTTTCATGTCAAAAACAGGTGAACAAACCTTAATACATTTCCCCTTAGGGCGATAATTGGCTGAATTGGGCCGATACAACCGATTATCGCTCAGTGTAATAGAGACAACGATCACAGGCTGATCGCTGGTTTAGGTTTGGACCTAAAATCGTTGGACGCTGACTGTGCATTGCTTTGTGTATTGGTGATGTGTGGCCTGACACCTTACCTCTCCTGCTCCTGGTCTTCTCCCCTGTGCTCTGCAGCTTACTGATCCCGACATCTGCATTATCTGAGTGGCCTGTCAGCTGACAGGCCGCTCAGCCAATCACAGGCCAGGACCGACCCAGCCTGTGATTGGCTGAGCAGCCTGTAAGCCAACTGGCTGCTCAAAAGCTGCAGCCACCGGGACCGTGAAGCTGTTGAGCACAGGAGAGAAGACCGGGAGAGGGGAGAGGTAAGGTGTCAGGTGTTTGGGCAAGGGCTGCATGAACATCCCTAACGATGTCCATGCAACCCTTGCTGTGGATTATCAGGTAGTGTAATAGGTCCAGTAAACAAGCGCCGATCTGCTAGATTACTAGTTTAGTAAAATTATAGGGCCATAGTCGACCTGTGTAATAGGACCCTTAAGTCTACAACCCTCTGGAGACACAGGCGACTTGGGGGATTTTTATTAGAAAAGTAAAAGTTTTTATTGGAAAAGGGGTAGGATACTAGACAAGAGGTTTCCAGGGCTACCAAAATTGATGGCCTATCTCCAGAAAAGGCCAGCAATATTAGATGGGCGGAGGTCCAACTCTCAGCACCCCCACTGATTAGCTGTTTTAAAGGGGTCACCAAGCTTGTACATGGATAAGCTATCAATTTTTAGAGCTTGGATAACCCCTTTAAGGTATGGAATGATATTAGATTTTTTTTCCATTCTAACCTGCTGCATCTCTTATGGATGCCTTACGGATGTAGATTCCGAGTGGCCACACTATATGATTTAGAGTAATTATCTCTAAAAATTATATAATGCATTCTTCAAATGCTTTTTGCTGCCTGTTCTACATTCATATAAAGTGCAGCTCTTTAGATAAAGACATATTGAAGACAGTCATCCTGTGGTCTAAATAAAATATTCATGTTACGGAAGCAGTAGGAAGAAACAATGGATCACACGTAGTGGAATCATCCGTTCAATAGGATAAGCCAATGCGGAAACCTGCCAATTTCAATAGGAAAAAAGTAATAGCCAGGCAGTAAAAAAATTTTTTTTCAATTTACTTAATACACTTTAATGATCAATGTGGAGCCTGTCAGCTGACAGCTTACGTATGAAGAATGTAGTGAAATGAAATCTGAAATTCTGGATTTGCATCTATCAAAAGAAGTGCAACCTCAAAGTCACAGTTGTCCTAATAAATTCCTCCTAACTGAGCAACAAGTCTAAATTAGCTGTGTATCAATGGTAACAGACTACAAACTGCGTAGTCTGATCCTGCAGTTATATCCTCCTCTATTTATTCAATGTTTCTTGCTTACCTATTGAATGTATGTTAGCTTAAAGTAAGAAACAGATGGAAGAAATTACAACTGCAGCAACAGACTACACGGTGTTTGTTTGTAGTCTGTTACCATGGAGAGCCATTAAGCTGCAAAGTTTGTAATGAAGACTTAATAGAAATTTGTCCAATTTTCCCCCCATTTTAGATGCATAGGGACAGAAGAGACATATTTACCAAACTCTACCAGAAATATGTGTGGGTCAGACCACTGGGAACTTCATTGCTAGAATGAAGGACTCTGGTCTCTTGTTCCTCTCAGCAAGAAAACCACTTCTAGGAGGAGTCAAGCATGTGCCCTGTTTCTCTAAGGTCTATAGCACTGACAAAAACAGTAGACCAACTCTTTATTAATACTGCTCTCCATCATGATGTTGAGGCTGAGGAGAACAGGGCACTAAGGCCCTCATTCTAACGATAGGTGGGAGTCGTAACTAGCCTTTATCACCTATCCAAAGCATACCATCCACATAAAAAAGTGGAGGCTAGCCATGTGGGTGCAACCTGGTGCAGGCTAGTGGCTGCAGTGTATACCCTATGAGTGCATGCATTGACCGTACTTCATTACTATTATAGTAGCACCAGTCAAGCACTTACACCTGGCATGCCAGCTTTCTGATGTCCATAGAGACTCTACTGTAATATTGGCTTGGTCAACTGTGTAAAAGTGTACAGAACACTTCGATATTTTCCAAACCAAGGCATCACTAGGAGAAAAACGAAGGCCCAAGCTACAAAATTAAAACCATTCTCTTGACAAGTGTCCAATACTCAATGTTACTACATCTAAAAAAAAAAGACGCAATAGTCATGGAAGCAGCAAGTGAAATATATTCTGGAGACGAATCAAAGCAAAGACGGACCAGTGCAGTAAAACAGGTCTGAAAACCCTAAGAAATGCTTGGCGGAGAACTTTCCTGCCAAACAGAAAACACATGCACTCCACATCTGCTCAGACATACACCTACGGTACAATAATGCGTGTATTCTTCTAGATGGAATAACTGAGGCCTTGTGAAGCCTATGTGTAAAGATATCACATTAAGCCCAAGCGTCTCGCTCCAGCCAGCAGATGTTGCTCCGAGCTAAACACAAGCAGAGATCCTTCTCGGAGTCTTCATCGAGACACAAAGATCAGAGAACATCTTTCAAGACTGAACCAGGCATGAACTTCCATCCTGGCTTCGGAGAGAGTCTGCAGCTAAATATTTCAACATGAATTCAATTAAGCAGATGAAAAGTGTTTGCGAGCAGCAGGCATGGAGCACCCCTACCTACAACCTGCCATAGTAGATTAGAGACTCTGCATCACCTACCATGCCCATTACATTCTAGGTCACAAAACCCCCTGGATGTACTCAGAAAGAACCAGTCAGAATGAATACAGTTGGTCGGCAGCCACCCTCACGCTAACACGATTCTGCAATAAGATTCTGAAGCAGCCAAAAAGTACTGATTAGAAACACATGGACATTGTATATGCTCCTCCTCACTACGGAGAACGTTCCCTCTTCTATAACAAATTACAGGGACTTCCAGCTGTTCTTCTCCAAACACTCTCAACATCCTTAGTACTTCGGTGTCTTTGTATATTGTACTGTGTTTGGTCCAATACATGTGGTGTCTGCCTTTCTGATCTTCTCCACCCAATTGGCGGAATCTCAGCCATGTCTGGACCTCCATGCAAAATGTTATTATACTATACCACATGTCTTCTGATGTGGGATAGGTGCGGAGTCATCACTAGGCCAATAAACCACTGTCTCAGCTAATAATAAAGGTGTCCATATTAATTTGCTGCTGGCCATATGAGCTACTCCTCCAGATTGCCCCGTACACATCGGCTCAGCTTTCAATGAGGAAAAGAGAGAAAGTTGCAGCCAGATACCTCTAGTGGTAGCTTGTGTTTAGAGACAACAAGGGGATCAGGCATAGAAATTGAACATGCCTAATCCACATGACATCCCAATTTTCCACATGACATTATTTACAAAGGAGTTGGCCAATCCTACCGAAATACGTTGGGAGTAGTGGTTGGTGGTGGTCATAAATTTTTTCCAGCAATAGCAAGTGTTTGTTACGTTACATAATAAGACATTGCATGCCCTCTGGTTATTTCCTATCTGGTCCAGCCTGGCCTTTTCTAGGCCAGGCCTAAGAACGTCTGCAGCGTCAAGATAAGGTGGGATTTTTACCGAAAGTGATTTTCACAGAAAGCCAAGCTGACCATACACATAAGATATCTGTCGATGAAAAGAGTCAGCTATGTCTCCTGATTTTCCCATACACATGCTTGGTTTGGTCATGTATGCATGCCTTTTTCATAAAAAGGATAACGCGCTGGTGGCAGATAACTTCTCTGGTGGCAGCTTCTCCCCAAGAACATAAGGATCGGGCACAAATCAGAGCTGTCCAATCATTCTGTCCCTCAGCATCTGCTACTGAGGTGAATCTGGAGGCCATAAAAACTAGATAAGTAGCCAGTCCTGCCAAAATTGGTGGCCTCAGCCTACATATGTAATATGTATTGCTGGCGTCTTGAAAAGAAGATGCTAATTGAGTTGTTTTTCTGAAGATCCCGGACCATGGGTCTCCAAACTGCGTCCCTCCAGCTGTTGCAAACCACAATTCCCATCATGCCCAGACAGCTAAAACTTTGGATTTGGCTGTCCAGGCATGATGGGAAATGTAGTATTGGAATAGCTGGAGGGCTGCAGTTTGGAGACCCATGTCCCAGACCTTAGTGGTCAATTATACTATGAAACCACAATGCCAAGCTCACACTAGCATTTTTTCCAGTTTAAGGGCGTGGACAGAAAACCACAACTTAAAAATATGCCCAGATAGTATTTCTAGGAGTCTTTGGGAATCCCATAGGTGCCAAGCCAACTGCGATGTCTACACCTACCTATTGTTATGCTAATCACCATGCATCTCTTATATGCCATTCGAGTGCCCTTCCTTATTCCATATAAATAGCGAATCTACCCATAAACCAGCAAAGTCAATCATGGACATTGGGAGCTATAGGATAGTACTAGTCCTATTGATTCTGTACAGACAAAATGCAGCATAAACCCAAAATAATGCAATAATAGGAATCTCTGGAAAATTCTAAAAAAAAAAAAAGGCAGATGGTAATTCCAGAAACTACATCTACTACATGTGACTGCCAGTCCGAGAATGTGAATTACAAATGCATTATGTGGGAAACCAGACCAGACAACTACAGACTGGCAAATCCTTCCGAGATATGACTGTGCATGGCCAAAGGACTTAACTGCGCATAATAATAATGTCTCGGGTTTTAGGAGAAACATTCACATAAGGCGTGTGCTGCTCATAACCTCTACTCCATGGATACAAAGTTTATAGAGTAAGACAGCTTATTATGCATGCTCCAAATTCAGTAGGAAGCATTAAAAATAATGAGGCAGAACGTAGTCATCATTGCTTCCTTCAACACAAGGAATACGCTAAAGCCACCCATAGTCATGTACATTGGTTCTGATAGTGTCCCCCAGGGATTCAAAGAGGACTGGAGAGGATAAGCAACCATGAATGGCAATCAGATTCACGACGTGTCATTTGCACAACCGGCTCCACCAATGTCCTCTTCCAAAGATGGAGTCTACATTATTCGGCAGATGATTTTCCTCCATTCCTTTAGATGCTTGTCTGATTTGCCATAATGAAAATGAAGGCCCCCAAACCCCTGTTCCTTCAAGTGTAGAATGAATGGAAATGTGGTAGTATATGGGTGAGACTTATGGAAACTGCTGACGCCACAAATTGGCGTAAACCATGGCAGAAATCTACAGGTCCCACTATTTACTAAAAGGTGTGTGCCTCTTAGTAAATCTGGCTGGGTAAATGGGGACAGGGCTTTACTTAAATGGAACCTGCCCCCTGGGGCAGCCTCCCCCCCCAAACCCAACCCATCCCTGGTGAGAGCCCCACATTCATATCCGCTCCTGCATGTCCTGCTCCCAGTGCCGTTCTTTCCAGGGCCCCGCACACATACTGGCTCCTGCGTGTCCCAGTGCCGGTCCAGCAGCACCCAGATCTGGCTGTGGCTCATCTGCGCGCTCAATATGCAAATGAGCAGAGATGATTTAGATGATGAGTCTGCTTCAGGGATTTCAGGTATGTATGCGGGGCCCTGTCCAGGGTGGGTTTGGGGGGGCTGCCTGGGGTGACAGGTTCCCTTTAAATCTCTACAATTAGCCAGACTGAAAGAGAGGGTCAGTCTATGGCAGATGAGTCATTTAGGAAATCTATGAATGTAAGGCTAGCCACAATGTCTTTCAAATAAGATGCTTGCTAGAGTGTCTGGCGCTAGACCACCAATGATCAGCTAATTGCCACAGGACTTCTTATATGAAAGGAGTTGCCTTTTTTATGAAAGCTCCCCCTCAAGGATCAACTAAGTCCACTACATAAAAGTTTATAAAAAGTTTTGGCAATGCACACAATCGGAAGAGATAGATATCGAACAACCTTCTAAGGTGTAAAACCAGTTTATGTCAAGGTGTATTGGTTCCTGAGATATCTTCAGTCCAAATTCAACCACTACCAAAAACAAAATCTAATAGTAATACCCGTTTTACTAACAACAGTATGATGCAGAAGCACCTCTGTTATACGACCTTCAAAATGTTTTGAGACAACTTTTCTAAAATCGAAGCTGCTTGCGTTTCATTTTTAGTGCTTCTATAATACACATACGCACTCGCTGGCTGACTGACACCGGAAAATGAGCAGTCCCAAGTGATGATATGGTGGATCCATTAAGCAGGCTGACAAAGACCTCTTTCCGGCTCTGCTATCATGAGAGCGATCATATTTTTATAAGAGGAGTGACGATGGTCCCAGGTCTGCAGGTGCCATTGGCCCGGTGTCTTCCTGCAGCTGTCTGTTATAAAAAAGGGAATGGAAGCTAAAAAAAAAATCATAAAGTGACTAAAATAAACATAAATGCACACGTTTTTGTAGATTTTGGGAACCAGACACAAGATCATAGGAGCCAGTGTGACGTTTTAGTGGTCAATAAAAACTTCCAAGGACATTAGTCACAAAAATCTTCCAAAAGTGATTTGTCCATCCCTGAAAATCAATGCAGTTTCCAAAAATCAATGAAATAGCAAAGTGGATAAAAGTTTTACAGAACCGAAAGCATTTACAACCCCTACATTGAACCCCCCCCCCCAAACAACTGTATATATAACCACTAGTAGCTGCCATCACACTGGTAGTTCCCATACAAGCTGTCACCCCACTTTTCATAGACTCTAAATAGTATAGAAACACTGCTAAATTATATCCCTCTTGACCCCTATGTCTTTGGTGCTCTGGCATCTTGTGCATTAACCATAAAGCTCACAACAGCGCACACAAGGTGGTGGTCCAGTAAGTTTATTGATGCCCCCTTGATAACTTTGGGGTATCTTCACCGTTCTTATGTCCTTCTGCCTCCACTGCACTGGGTTCAGATACTAAAAAGCACTAAGTATTTTACAATGGTACATAGAACATCATGGCACAGGGTAGTAAATTATACCACCGACCCCTGTATGGACCATATATGACCACTATATAGGGGTCACATGGAACAAGTTCCAACTCTGGTTGGGACTTTACAAATGTTGACTATTTCTTTACCGTCCTGACATACTTTGATAGAACAGCTCCTGTAACCAGCTATAATTTGTTGTGTAATCAAAAATTTTACAGCAAGGGTTAAATGTCCCTGCAGAACCCCCACAGGAGAAATAAAGTATTGCACAACACACAGCATGCTGGGTCTTCCACAGGTATGCGCATAGTTCCTGATCCCGGTCTGGTTAATAGATGAGGATCCTGAACAGAGGATCCTGCTATATTAACTTCAATTCTCCTAATAGGGCGTTGGGAAATCAGAGTTATAATCCTGTCAACCAATATATATTTAGTTAGTTATAGTTAGTTTGGAGTAGAGAAGTAATTTTCTTTCCTTCATTATGGGAATCCACCTCATAAGGGTTTTCTGCCTTCCTCTGGATCAACACAGTAGTAGGCTGGACTTCACAGATGCGTAAAGGGATATTCTGCTCAAACTAAACTTTTAATATGTTGCTGCTGTTAGGGGGAACATAAAAAACAGGCTGTTCTTACCTTTCCGTGCCCCTCCGGTGTTCTACGACAGCATCTGTTGCACAATCCTACCTCCACTTCCGAGACGGACTTGAATTAGTAGTGGCAGCCCGCTCAGCCAATCACTGACCGAGACAGGACAGCACCGTGGCCACTGATTGGCTGAGCTGGCTGTCACTGCTGAGATGAGTCCAGAGACGTTCAGCTGGGACCCAAAGGTGACGCAGGAGGACACTGGGGGAGTGCAAAAGGGTTAAGAATAGGCTGTTTGGTATGTTCTCCCCAAGGGCAACAACAAAAATAAAAGTTTAGTTTGAGCGGAATATCCCTTTAACTAATTGTTAATAACCAACTGTCGCTATATACTTCTTTGCCATTTAGATGAATGGCCAGTCATGTATTACATGGACAGACACCCCTGGGCTAATACCATCTGACAGCCCTCTCTATTATTAACCACAGGAGAACACAAAAAAGAAAGTTTTTTAGCAGCAGACTGCATTGTTTAATGTTGTAATAGACATAACAGCCGTCTGATTTACTTGGATATTAGTAACATGTCAAGCTCAGCACAGACAGGGAGGCCTCGCTGAAGCAGCAAACACATTTGTATCTGAGATAAACAGTTTAATTTCAGCGACACATGTTCCGAACGCGCCTTTTCCAAAGAACTTGGCAGCGGGAGAATGATTAACATATTGCCTAAGAAGGAGAAAGATCGAGATTACAACTTATATCTCTACAAAGGTCAATGGAACAACCACAAACACTTCCAGCCATTGTCTCCCGAGAACCGAATATTTTTGGTTGTAATTTGTCTTCTGCAATTGATAGAAAAGATAATTACATTAAGGGTAAAGGGTTGAGGCTACCACAATGGCCAACATGCCCTGACAGTAACAAAACAAATGGTCCTAGGGTTGTTTCCCACTTTCAATAACCATTGGGCCAATTCCCTAGTCTTAGTTTTCTAACAATGTACATCTTCTGTATCAGGGAGTCTTGTGGAGGGGATGGTACTAACATGGGCTTTGCGAGGACCCCATAGCATTTCCATGAGTTTCTTGTATAGCACATATGCTCTTCATGTTATTCAAGTGCCAGCCAGGAACTTCATGGGGTTGTCGAAAATGGAAACCACTTTCAATATGGAAGCTGCAAAGGTAAAGTTGGCATAAGATACTATTACACGGGCCAACTATGGCCCAAATACTAATCAGCTGAATCGGCCCAATCCGGCAGATTATCGCTCTGTGTAATAGGGCCCATACACTGTGTTTCAAATAAAACGTAACAAATGTATGACATAAAGCTCTGCAGTTTGCAATACACTTAAAAAAAAAAAAAAAAAAATATATATATATATATTACACACACACACACACACACACACCTTTAAGCAAACAGCTCTCCAATATCACCTCTCAGGGACCTTACACCTACAAACGACAATTTTACTCGAATAATTGGGGTATTGAGTTCATATATTTCACAGTGTACTGACTGCCTAGCCACGCTTCAGCTCCATTTTTTTTAAAGGGACAGTAGCCTTAAAGTCTTATCTCCATTAGCTGAAGGCAATTAACCATACAGCTGAATACAGTCCATTGTCCACTTATCAGGCTGGTGTGAGGCAAACTTTTGGATCCTTCAATAGGATTCCTGACAAGAAGTCGAGTAGAATCCCTGCCCCCATAGTGACCATGTTATCTAAAAGATCTCAACTTCTAGAAACCTCCAGAGACTTTCACAAGTGAAGGATATTAGCAGCTCATGAGATATGCTGGCCCTTTAAGAAATAATTGCATAGATAGACAGCCCTTAAAGATGTGGTCTACTAATAATTCCCATTCAAGGGAATGTTCAGCTCTGCTGTGTAAGTGTTCACAATAAAGAAAAAGTGTTACTGTCACTTTAAAAAAAAAAAAAAAAAAAAATAGAAACTGCAAAAAAAGTTTCTGTCTATCTCTAGACAGAGGTGGGAGAAGCATACGGCTAAACACTTTACTCTATGGCTCACTGTTCTGTCCATTTCGTTGCCGAAGTTTGGATTCTATATTAAATTTATGTAGCTCGAAACAACTAGCTTACCCTAGTTTTGGAAACTCAGACACATATTTAATATATGTAAAATTTTTAAAGTGACAGTAACTTTTTAATTTCTGAGAACCAAACAATGTGCCTGATAGTTTTCCCTCCCAACATCTGTTGTGCATAGTCCCCCAAACACACTACATGGTCAAATGGTCCCTTTGAAATCCATGGGCGTTTGGTCACCTCCAGGTATCCTTCCCCTTTAAGACTGAATATGTTCCTGATTGAATCTGTTCTACTTGGTGAAATCTCATACGTGCCACTTCGCACCTGCGTATTTTAATGGCTTCTATCATGTAAATATTTAAGAGTAGTGTTGCAATGTTTTAGGTAAAGAACAGAGCCGTTCCTTGTAGAAATGTATATTTACCGGGGACAAGTAATTCATATAGACACGTGCAAACCACATTTATCGGCATTTCAGCTAAAATACATTTCGTGGTTAGACAGCGCTCAGAAAACGTCTCCGTGCAGGGGCCCATGGGAGCGCCCAGGAGATAGCCATACCTTTTCATGTTTCGGATTCTCATCTGTCAACGAGACATTCTTTCTTACAAAACTTCTGTCTTTTACTCCGCACGCTAAAAGGAGCATTGTGATAAGCCTAATGCAGGGCCCAAGGGAGGCAAATTGTGGTATAAAGTTGAGTGCCAATCCACGAAATCAGTGCTCTTTGCAAAGTCTACACGGAGCGATTTTTAACGATTAACGACTAACAATAAACGATCGCAAACGAGATTGTTTATCGCTAACCTGAAATCGTTCACCATATTTCACAGAGTGATAGTTGTTAGTTACGATCGTTGCTACGATCGTTTATTCCTTCTGATCCCAGCAAAACAATGAACAATGTGCAATTACGCTGAACGATTAGTGAACAAATGCGGAACTTGAGCGAACGAATGTGGAATTACAGCGAACGGTTAACGATAATTTTAGGTTCAGATCTAAATCAACGATCAACGACATACAAACGATTTTCTGATCGTTGCTTGCAATTACACAGAACGATTATCGTTTAAGTTCGAACTATATAAAATTTTTCGCACGATAATCGTCCCGTGTAATAGGGCCCTAAGGGCTCTATTACACAGAAAGATTATTGTGCGGAAAATAATTATACATCATTCAAATTTCTCTTTTCCGCGTGTATGCAGGCAACGATCAATTGACTAACGGAAATTCGGTCATGTGTCGTCGATCACATCATTTCAATTGACCGAAATCATTGGCTAATTGTTCACAAACCTTTCGGTGTATGTGCATATCATTCGTTCGTTATTATGATCGATCGTATATGCGAGTAATTACATTTGTAATTGCGATTGTAACCATTGTTCTGTGTATTACAACCGTTTATCGTTTATCGGAGAAAACAAAAAAACCTCTTCGTCTAATAGAGCCCTAAATTGATCGAATGATCGTTGGATCTTTTGTGCGGCCGATTAAGATGATCTTAGCTGTACATTCCAATTTACATGGTTAGTCAACTGACAATGATATATAAATGGCCGTGATGAACTTGAGATTTCTAATGTGTTGGCTGATCGATGGCAGTGAACGATCTTGCCTGCCTGACGGTAATAAGCCAATGTAAGAGGACTGTAAGTAAAGAGAATAAAGTAGAGAGCATTAATCTAATAAAAAAAAAAATATTAAGAACCATTACCCTTTTTGTTCTATATTCCTTATAACATAACTTCAAATTGAGGTTATGTTCAAACATAGTATTTTTGAGCCTGAAAACTTTTGAGCCTGAATGTAACTTTTTTTCAGAGCTTTTTTGAACTTTAAAATGTTAGGAGCAATGTCCTATTTTTTAGATGTTTATGGTCGGTATGCGAATTGCACAATAGCATTTTCTCTAGTTCAAAAAATTTATAAAAAAAATCTAAAAAAACCTTTGATAGGATTTCCCAGGACTGGATGCAGCTTTTCCCAGCACCCGGGGAGGAGCCACAGTCATTTTTAAGGCAGATGAGTGGATTTCAGAGATAATGAAGCGATTTGCTTTATTATTACTGTTAGGGTACTATTACACAAAGCGATTTTTTTGACGATTAACGATAAACCAACTCAAACAACCACTATGGCGAACGACCTGAAATTGTTCCCCCGATTACACGGAACAATGATCGTTACTTATGATTGTTATTGCGTTCGTCCTGTCGTCGCCACTGTGCTCGCCACTACTGCCAACGACCGAACGACGTCTTATTACAGGCGAACGATTTGCGAACGATCAACGATAAAAATGGGTCCAAGTTCTATTAAACGACCAACGATTTCTCGTTGGTCATTTAATCGCTGTCCGCTATTACACTAAACCATTATCGTTCAAATCCGAACGATTTAACGATTTTTCTAACGATCATCGTTCCTTGTAATACCACCTTAAATTCACTCATCTCTATCTGACCTCAATCAGTTTTCATTAGGACAGGTTAAAGCAATTTCTGCAAATATGCTCTAATTTTATTCTCTTTATTGATACGGAATAAATCAGAGACATATATTCATTACAACAATTTTACAATTCAACACGGCGACTCCACAATGCGCCAGCACCAAGTATAAGAGGTAAATCAACAATTCTGGATAAAGTCCATTAAGAAAAAAAATCTCAGTTCTGTTTGGAAGGAAAAATGCTGAAGACTTGTTGGCACTGGCGGCCATACACACTTGGCAGAGAGAGAGAACAGTCTCACAACCTCTTTTATATTGAGATCACATATCCTTCTATTGGCTTCGGTATAGGTTTCTCCACCAGAATTTAACTAGCTGAGAAGCTTGTTGTAAATGTGAATGGAGAAAGGATGCAGGACACTTGAGATGACTCTCCATGTCCTGAGGGGCAAGCTGAAGTGTGACCGCATCCTCCACCAGCTTAAATGTAAGCTAGTCCATTATAACTACAGACTACATCTATTTCAGCAAAAAGAATTTTCAACATTGCTTTGGATCTTCGTGCTGAAAGTCTTATAGCAAAAATTAAATGGCCCTGGGTTTTGACAACCAGGATGGAAGGTCCCGGTAATTATTTTCACCCTTTTTCCTCCTCTTCATGACCTGTGGGCCCGTAAAAACATTTGGCTGGACCCATTTGAACAAAAATCTAATGTTAGAAATTTCGGGTGCACATTAGACTGTTAGGGTCCATTTACACAAAAAAGATTATCTGACAGATCATCTGCCAAAGATTTGAAGCCAAAGCCAGGGACAGACTTTAAACAGGGATCACGTCATAAAGGAAAAACTGAGATTTCTCCTTTTTTTAAATCCATTCCAGGCTTTGGCTTCAAATCTTTGGCAGATAATCTGTCAGTGTAATCTTTCTGTGTAAATGGACCCTTAGGGCCCTATTACATAGAGCGATTATCTGTCAAATCAGGTCAATCAGCTGAAGAAACGGTTGTCGGCTGATCGTTGTGTTTCAACATGTTTGAAGGATCATTGACTGCCGGCAACATATCGCTAGATGTAGTAGTGATGTGTGGCCGAATGCTTATGCTAAAGTAAAAATTTTTACTTACCTGTCCAGGCTCCCCCCAATGTCCAGCTGCATTGTTCCTGTGTTCCAGACCTGTCTCTGAAGTGACAGGCCACTCAGTCAATCACTGGCCATGGCGCTGGCCTGTCCTGTCGCGGCCAGTGATTGGCTGAGCGACTTATCACTTCAGAGACAGGATCAGAAATCCTCAAGGCAGCTGCAGTGAGCAGGGAACACAAGAACAAGGCAGGAGAACATCAGGGGAGCCTGGACAGGTAAGTACACCTCTTTCTTACTTTATACCACTCGGCAGGCCTGCACGGACATTGTTAGGGTTATCCGTGCAGCCCTGCCGAGTTATTATCAAGCCATGTATTGGCCAAAATAGAAGATTGGCACTTACAGAGTGGCTTGGGCCCTTAGACTATTAGTCACTTTTAGGTTATGTGTAGCCTACCATCGGAGACCCAGTTGACAGTTCCATTGTGCTCACAGGCACAACAGAATCCCAGCTCCACAATAGGACAATAGGGTTCATCAGGCACTACTAGGATCAGGACAAGACTTCAATACTTCATAGTCGACATGCTTCAATGGGATGAGCTGCAACACCAGGTACGCATTGCAGCTCCTTCAATAAAAGTTGGGCCGTTACATGTTCTGTGATCTATGCTAAAGGTAGCTATGAACACGCAATGGTGTCTATCTGGCCAACACCTATCTCTCCTGATCCCCCTATACACGGGAACGCTTGTCCAACTCCAACAGACAGTGGCTTATCTCTCCAAGAATAAAAGAATGGAGCAGCTGAAATCCAACATACCCCATTCTTCTCTTCCCTGACATCATCTGTCAGAATAAGTCAATAGGGCATTAGACAGTTGGCCAAATCCTCTAAAATCGGCAGATCCAGACAACTTTTTTCCTACTGTGTAGAATATCAGTTTATTGCCGATCCAACAACTGGAATCCTCTCAGATCAGATGTTTGCCAGAGTAATGGTGCCTGTATACACAGTGAAATAGAGCTAGAAACAGACAGCTTTGTCCATTTTATAGTGACCATTCTGAGTTGGTAAATCTCATATCCCATTCACTTCAATAGCAGTAACGCAGTATGGTCACTACACAATGTACGGATCTGCTTCCTGCCCTGTTTTACTGTCCATTGGCATTTGTTTTGGCAAACAGCTGATCAGTGTTGGGTCAGGTGCCAATCTGATAATGATGACCTATCCTGAGGATATTTCATCAATACATTTGGCTAAATATTGTATCTGTTTTATAATTTAGAGCTGTTATCAACACATTTTAGATGTCTGTATTATTGACCCTTTGAATATATTGTTAGCATAAAGGGCTATTTGACCTCCTGATAAGTATAGCTGGGACTGGAGAGAGCTAAGCACCAGAGTTTACCTCCGGGACTGTTTTTGGAAATGGATCAATCTGACCTAAGTGCCAGGCCGCATCAGCAGAGAAATAAAACAGCCTCTGTTTAGATGGCTGCAAATCACTCATCCATCAATGGAGTATTTCATGTAGAGGAACTATTCTATAGAGCCACCCGGCATCCAGAACACCAGTCATCAGCAAAGTAAACTGAAGCCGCTTTCACAAGGGGCACTTCAGCCCACAAAGCATTAGCTTCAACATTTCCTTCAATGCGTTATAGTAATATATATCTACATTAATAGCCCTTATTCTCCTGTAAGGAAACCATATTGCTTCTGGAAAGCAGTCCAGCTAAACTCGTGATGGCAGGAACGATTATGAGTGACACAGGAAACGGGGAAAAAAACAAGAAACTGGAAAACGAGAAGAAAAACAAATCTGAATCCGTCTGGGATCTGGGCCCCAATATGAGCACAGATACACCACTGACAACTATAGATGGTCCACCAATATGAGTGTAGCTACGCTACTGACAACTACACTCACCGGCCACTTTATTAGGTACACCTGTCCAACTGCACGTTACCACTTAATTTCTAATCAGCCAATCACATGGCGGCAACTCAGTGCATTTAGGCATGTAGACATGGTCAAGACAATCTCCTGCAGTTCAAACCGAGCATCAGTATGGGGAAGAAAGGTGATTTGAGTGCCTTTGAACGTGGCATGGTTGTTGGTGCCAGAAGGGCTGGTCTGAGTATTTCAGAAACTGCTGATCTACTGGGATTTTCACGCACAACCATCTCTAGGGTTTACAGAGAATGGTCCGAAAAAGAAAAAACATCCAGTGAGCGGCAGTTCTGTGGGCGGAAATGCCTTGTTGATGCCAGAGGTCAGAGGAGAATGGGCTGACTGGTTCGAGCTGATAGAAAGGCAACAGTGACTCAAATAGCCAACCGTTACAACCAAGGTAGGCAGAAGAGCATCTCTGAACGCACAGTACGTCCAACTTTGAGGCAGATGGGCTACAGCAGCAGAAGACCACCCGTTACTAGCATGGTGTACCTAATAAAGTGGCCGGTGAGTGTATAGATGGTCCACCAATATGAGTGCAGCCACGCCACTGACAACTATAGATGGTCCACCAATATGAGTGCAGCTACGTTACTGACAACTATAGATGGTGCACCAATATGAGTGCAGCTACGCCACTGACAACTATAGATGGTCGACCAATATGAATGCAGCTACGCCACTGACAACTATAGATTGTCCACCAATATGACTGCAGCCACGCCACTGACTATATATGGTGCACCAATATGAGTACAGCTACGCCACTAACAACTATAGATGGTCCACCAATATGAATGCAGCCACGCAACTGACAACTATAGATGGTCCACCAATATAAATGTAGCTGCGCCACTCACAACTATAGATGGTCCACCAATATAAGTGAAGCCACACCACTGACAACTATACATGGTCCACCAATATAAGTGCAGCCACACCACTGACAACTATAGATGGTCCACCAATATGAGTACAGCCTCGCCAATGACAACTATAGATGGTCCACCAATATGAGTGCAGCCACACCACTGACAACTATAGCTGGTCCATCAATGTGCCCCAACATCTACGTAGGATGGAAGTGAGTTTCCGGTTCCAAACTCAAACATACACACTCTAAGAAAGACAATTGATCATCAGAGATCAGCGATTTCACCTGACCTCCAATATATGTGCATGTTTGATATAGCGTTCGATATAGCTGTGTATGCAGCAGGTCTCAAAGGGGAAGGGGGGGTGTATCAAGTCACTTCTAGACAGCTCTGTTATCTCACCATGAATAAAAGAATTGGGTTGTCAGGGTGGGAGTCAGGAGGACCCAATACACATTTGATAGTTCACTGGTCCTATCAAAATCAGGAGGTTCAACAAACATTTATCTAATGTGTATGGCCACCTTACACCTAAAGGGGCTTTTTCACCATAGACACTTTTTCCAGCATTGCGCAGACTGCGGCTTCACTTTCTTCATTTAGAATCCCTTTTGTGAGTCAAGGTCAATTGAATCCCAGTGATCTATCCTGCACATAGGGAATGTGTCTTTAAGATAGTGGTGCACAACCCCGAGACCCTCTGGCTGCTGAAAAACTACAATTTCCATCATGCCTGGACTGCCAAAGGTAATTGTAGTTTTGCTATAGTTGGCCTCCCAGCTGAGTGTGTATGTGATTCCAATGGGCAAAGAAGAATAAGACCCTGACAGATTTTTCTATTCTGACAACAAAGAATCAGGGATGCTAAAATATATTACACATATGACCAGATTTTGTGATTTAGCTCTAGTCCCAACTTCAAGTAAGGCTATGACCTCATAATGCCAATAGTGGACAAATAAATCCAGGGCTATAGTATTTTTTCTAACGTGTATGGCGACCTTCAGGCTATGTTCACACAACGTCATTTTGCGGTTGTCTGTTTGGATGTCCATCTTTCGATAAATACGGCTGCAAACAATGATCATCATGGCATCAAAAAGACGGCCGCAAAACGAAATTATTTGAATGCCACGTAAATGAAAGAAGTTCTCATTGAGAATTTCAAGTTACAGAGCTGAAAGTACTTTCTCCTGGTCATATGTGAAGAACAATGGAAAATTCCTTCCAAAACATTTAAAAAATATAATTCTTTTTGGAACAAAAAAAAAAATAAAAAATTAAGGGCACATTTTTATTCAGTAATTTCTTCCAAAACATTACCAAAAAGCCTCCAGTAAATTGTCCCATTGTCTACGTCTGCAGGAGAATTAGGAACACTTCCCGAAAAAGAACAGACTGCGTCTTTATGCTATGTAAGATATTAAATGTTCCCCAGATTTAGATCGCAGCTGCTGAACCAACTGATCGGATCCTACACAAATAATAGTAAGTGAAAGTCGTTTTCATTCTCTTATCTGAACTTCTCAATGCTAAAATTCTCAGACGCGTTTGGATTACCTTGGCTTCTGCTCCACAAGAAAAACAGATATCCTCGACATATGAGCGAAAGAAAACACGGAAAGATTAAACTAGCACATACGCTGGCTCAGCAGAAAGCCCTCTCTATCCTGTTCATGAACTGTGGCCCCTAAGCGAAAATACTTTCTAGAAACATTGACCACACACGGAAAAGCATCAAGGTGAAAATACGTGCAAAAGTATCCAAAGATGGCGAGATGCTCTGCGATATGCTCCGTACTCTGGAGGAATGTCGGTAGTCTCAATGTAATACCGCAGAAGTGGAATTTCAGTTTACGCAAGTGATAAAATCTAAGGCAGACAATTGCTAAGTGGTTACGGGGAGATATTATCTGGTCTTACGCTGTCATTACATGTTTGCTAAAGTAGGGATCTTATGGTCGGGGCTCAGCTGCCAGAGGAGGAGAGGAACAATGTGTTCTGGATGTGGGATTCCTTTAGTCATGGGGAATATTTTTAGAAAGGCTTGATGGACCATAGCAGTTATTTTATGAAAATTTTAGACATTGAGAAGGCTATATCTCCGATGAGATATTTAGTATTAGCATTGAAAGTACTTGGCATCCTAGATCATACATGTCTTGAAAAGGAAGAGACAGGTCCCTTTAGTTCATGGGTATCCAACCTGAACTGTTGGGGTTTTGCAACGATCTCCAAACCCGAATGTTCTGCATTTTACTCTTGGCGGTTGGAGAAGTTGGATGTTGCCCTTGGGCGTCATAGAGAAAATTGATACAGCCATAGGCTGTATCCATGTTTTACTGGCAGCCCCTTCTCTACTCCAACTCTTCTGAAACAGTAAAAGCCAACAGAGGTGAAGAACCAAGAAATTAGCCCTAGGAAAAACTGAGCAGTCGAGATGTGTATATCAGGTCTGCAGATGGAGCAAAAAAATAAATCATTGTGGGATGAAAAATTACTGTAATGATGTAGAGGCCACCAATGATCATGGTCATGGTTAGAGATAAGAGAATTTACCAAAATTTTATTCTGGATTCAATTCAGTCCAAACAAATTTGGACTGATTAAAAAAAAGGGCCGATTGAGTGGAGAAATTTTCTAGGACTGTGTTCTTGGAGACCTTAATTTCATTCAAGACTATTCAGGGCAATTGGGGCAGTTTGGAATTAGAGATGATCGAACAGGACTATGGTTCAGGTTCGTATGAACCTGAACCATCGGCATTTAACTTCCGCTGCCTTCCCGTTCCGTGGAGAAGGTGGAGACAGCCCGAGTAGCGCCTGGAAAACAGGGATACAGCCTAGGTAATAGGCTGTATCCCTGTTTCCCAGACAATACTCGGGCTGTCTCCACCTTCCCCACGAAACGGGAAGGCATCGGGAGTCAAATGCCGATGGTTCAGGTTCATACGAACCTGAACCTCGGCCCTGTTCTCTATTTGGAATCAGACCAAGTTTAGGGCCCTATTACACCAAATGTTTATTGGTCGTACCGGGCCGATTACTAGCTGTTTCAGCCGATAATTGTTTAGTCTGTCTTTGTCTTTCATCATGTTTAATCAAAACGATAACAACAGCGACGGTCTGCTGTCCAGTGCTCTGCATAATAGAAGAGGCGGCAACAGACTGCCACTCTCTTTAATAGGAGGCCCAGACAATATAAAGATGGCAGCTCCCTGGCTGACAGGTTGGTGCTCGCTTCCTCCTTTAAATCGTGCCATGTAATACAGCCCTTATTCTGACCCAATGATATCCAGTAACCAATTAATTCGAATGATAGTCCATAAAAATTTAGAAAGAAATTGGTTTACCCCTAGTCATAGCTTTAATGGGATTCCGATTTTTTTGCTGTGAATATGACATCATATCCCATACAGTGACATATCACTATATTAGTACCACTCAGACAGTTGGGGTCTTAAACCCACCTACAAAATGCAACACATACGAAATATGTTTAAAAAGTAATTTTTTTTATAAATTAATCAAATATTCCAGTCTCTTTTACTCCAGCGCTGCGCTGTATTATCTCACTGCTCACTTATTCCTGTTTCTATCCACAACAAGCTGTGAGCCCTGAATAGTCTTGTGCCGGAGCACTCAATTGTCGAGCAATGGTTTTTAACAATGTGCATTGAACTGCGAGTGCAAGCTCACCTACAGGATGAATCCCACAGAGACAAGCGCAGACCCTAATGTCTGCGAGGTTGTCTGGAAGAGCCATTACCAGGCAGGACTGCTGGAGGAAAAGTCACTAACAAAGTCTAGAAACTACTGATGGGGAATAATGGCTGTTAGACTATATATACATCATTGTGTAGGTGAGCAATCCTGACTAAACGCAATGTATTATGCTATAACTTATAAAAACACCTCTCTCTGCACTGTGCCAATCCTCTGTTACTCCTCCTGGAAGAGTATGAATACACTGACAACTCAATGTCACAATATCCCTTTGAAGGGAGCATCTCCATACACAGTCCAAGTTGTGGCGACAATGTCAGACTACTGTGCAGGAAACCAGTGTATTGACCATATAACACCTGCTTGTCAATTTATTCATACACTTCCAGTAAGAATAAAAGAAGGAAGAAACAACTGAGCTCTAAGAACTTAAAGGGAATTTGTGACTAGCTTTATTCCTCCTTAAAGGAAACCTGTCATCCCCCGTGTTGGGGTGATGCCTGCCGACCCCCCCGGTGAAGCACCATATACTTACCCCCTTTCCCAAAGTTCCAGTCCTGGAACCGCTCTCGTCGCCGCGATATCGCCATCATCTGAGATGAGTCCGATGCTCATAGAGAATGGCAGCTCCAGTCATTCTCTATGAGTGTCGGACTCATCTCAGATGAGCGCGCACACGGCTTCCGGCGGAGATATCGCGACGGCAGAAGCGGGTCCAGGACCGAGACTTCGGGGAAGGGATTAGTATATGGTACTTCACCGGGGGGTCGGGCTGGCGTCATCCCGGCACGGGGGGGTGACAGGTTCCCTTTAAACGAGGGCAGCATAAACTAGTGATATAAATACAGAACAGATCGATGTATTATTTACATCATTTCGATCAGCCGTTCTCCTAATATGCAGGAGAATAGGATTCTTGCCACACCCCTCCCCACACAGCCCTCCAGCTTCTGACTGACAGTTGCTGCCTATACACAGCATGGATAGATAACTGCCAATCAGCAGCTGGTGGGTGGAGTTTTGTGCTTCTCATAAATATCCAGGATTACTGGGCTCATGCACATAATAATGAGGACTACTTATTGTCCATGTTATTCAGGAGGAGATCTCTGGATCAGCTGCACAGAACAATATAAGTGATACATCATTCTGTTCAGCTTCTCTGTCACTAGTTTATGCTACCCTTGGATAGGACACCACAAACCTACTGACAGAGTCTCTTTAAAGTGGTTTTCTGATAATGAACCTACTTTATTTATTTTGCCTACTGTGGGTATTTCATGTTTTTAATCTGCTTTGGATGCAAACTATCAGTTCTGATGTCTTTGTTAGCCCAACTTCCACAGCCTAGTGTACATCCTGCTACAGACTTTCTATTGTACTATCTAGCTTAAAATTCAGCCCACACAATCTTCTTCTCACCATACTTTCTTGACCATAACCATGCCCACTACACCTGTACAAGCCTCCCATGCTGTGGGAGGTAGATAGAGGTGGCTGAATTCCAAGCTAGAGTATACAGCATGTACAGGAAGACAACATTTTATTTTGTAATCAATCCCCCAGAGTTTGTTTGAAGCCCCCAGAGATACACTGGTCTTCCTAGGAGCTAAAGACTTTGGGAGGAATTTAATGTATGTATATATTCTTAAGAGTAGCATATAGGGTGTTAATTTACAAAATTATAAATTTATTACATGCTATAAAAAACTACACTAAAAAGGTTTGCATAACCTATATTTTAGCATAAAATAATAATTTAAAAAAAGCATGTGTGAACATACTCTTACATAACCACAAATAGCTACAAAGCCATTGTTTCAAGAGAATATAGCTTATATGTAAGTAAAGACATCCAAGACAACACAACATAAAAAATTCATCACAGAAAGGGTTAAATACAATCCCTTTACGTACGTTTAGTGGAGCAGAAATAACATCCTGACACCCTATTTTATTTTTTTTTCCTGCAATTACTTTCTGCCCCACTAAATGTTAATATGGTTTTGCTTTTAAGTCTACCGGCCTTGTCAGAAGTGTCCGCCACCTCCATTCTGCGCAGACCCTTCTGCATGATAAAACCCGACAGTATAGGGTGAGGCCTAGTAGATGGATTTTAGAGGGGAAGTCTATGTAATAAGGTGTGAAAATAAATCACCTAGAAATATGGCTTTAAGTCATACATAAAATTCCTAAGCTATTTCTAAGCTTTAAGGGATACTCTAGCGAAAAGCTTTTTCCCAGTAATTAAAACATGTTACAAAGTTATATAACTTTATAAGTTTATAAGTTATATATAACCAAACCAGGAAGTAAAGAAATAATGAAGACACCAACTGGAGCTTCAGGGACCTGCAAACAGCGGGAAATTCAAACAGAGACAGATTCAGGAGGGATGGTAAGTGGGAAAACTATGTTTATGATTGACTGATTGTTTGTTTGTTTTTTATCAGTGCCGGAGTACTCCTTTAATGCCTTTCTGCAGTCAATATGGCTGTACTTCTGTTTTTCGCAGGGATTGTCCCTAATTTGTCCACACTGGGGCACCGTTAGAAGAACTGCCCTGCCCCCATAGTGCCGATCTGCCGGGGGCAGGGTAGTGTTCCTACTGGTCTTACCATAGAGCAATAGAGCCATAGACCATAGAGCTAATAACTAACTGCACCAGAACAGCGCTGAGGATGAAGGTAAGAGACATACCTTCATCCTCCTGTCCATTAAGGACAGATTCGTTTAACCTGCTGATAGTTCCCCTTTAAGGGTTCTTGCATTCAAACAAAACAACCTTGCAAAGAGTTTTCATTAAAAACCTCCCTCTGTTCTATGTACATACCTCCTGTGCTAACCTACTGTATGTGTCTCCTTGGAAACAGACTACAAACACACCTTGTGTAGTCTGATCCTGCATTCATACTCTTTTCCATTCAACCCTATTTCTGGAAGTTAGTAAAAAGTAAGAAAAAGATGGAAGGGGGTATGATTTTAGGATGAAGGTTGGTTTGTAGCCTGCATCATGGAGACATATAATTCTGCACAGGAGCTGCAGACACAAAACAGTAGGACATTTTAAATTTGAAATTCAACAAAATAATAAAAAATGGTTATATGGCTGCAAAGGTGGATCTTCTCTTTAGAGGACAACTTCGGACCAAACATTTTTTTTTTACGTTGACTGAAACACCTTACAAAGTTATTTAACTTTGTCGACCACTGGATCTTGTGTCAATGTCATCACTAGTAGAGGGAGACTAGCGTTGCTTAGTTAGGCCAGCCCCCCTCTATTACCTCGTCAGATGACTGACAGCTTGGCTGAGCAAGCTGTCAGTCATCCGACACTCTCCAGACGAAGAACCAGGAAGTACAGAAAAAAGAAGATGCTGACCGGAGTTTCAGGGACCCACAAACTGTGGGAAATTCAAACAAAGATAGACCCAGGAGTGAGGGTTAGTAGGAAAACTGTTTTTGTGGGTTTTTTTTTTCCAGAGTTGTCCTTTAAGCTGTGTGTGTTATTTGCATTTCAGTGACAGGTGTCTGAATAAACCCCAGAAGCCAGGTAGCCAATGGCAAGGTTTGGCATATCTGGGCAAGACCCACTGGACTTTTTTTTTCTAGTTGCTGGCCCCTCAAGGACCATCGATACCTGGACTGAGCCCCAATGAATAGCTGTTTTCCATTGCCTGACTACTAAAATAGTCAAATGTGCCCACAGATTGTTCTAACTGACTCTCAAAGTCTACAGTATATTGTCCATTCCTTTACTAACAAGTAGCAGCGTGACCTGTGTTTCTCTGGTAGTGGATCAGGAGATGTCAGTGACTTATTCTTCAGACAAGCGTTGCTACAACAAACTGGCAACAACAAAATCTTAGAAGAAGGCAAATGGTGAGACAGTGATGCCCCCACTGTGATGGAACCGGTGACATGAGGATGAATGGGCCCAACGCTTTTCAGAGCAAGTGTTAAGTCGGACATGTTCACTTGCAAATCAACCACTGGGAAATGCCTGGTGACTGACTGAAAGCTCCGGGGGAGGATGAGATTAGCCGAGAGTTCAGAAAAAAAGAGATCAGGCTAATATCCAGCTACTGTGCCTGGAGTTCTGCCAGCTCTCAATCATCGGTCTGGGCAGGACATGTCCATTCAGCATGGTTTCCTGGTTAATTCTGCAAAAACAGCATGATTTAGTTATCATTTTAGTTTGTTACATTTGCTTATCCATTAAAGAAGATACATGAGATTTTGCTTCTTTGCAGAACCAGCACCACGCTTCTCCAAAAGCAGTTTAGGGTATTGCTGCTTAGCCTGATTTAAAGGAGAAGTCCGGCAAAAATTTTTTTATCAAAGTATTGTATTGCCCCCCAAAATTTATATAAATCACCAATATACACTCATTACAGGAAAATGCTTATAAAGTTATTTTTCCCTGCACTTACTACTGCATCAAGGCTTCACTTCCTGGATAACAGGGTGATGTCACTTTCTGGATAACATGGTGATGTCACTTCCTGGATAACATGGTGATGTCACTTCCTGGATAAAATGGTGATGTCACTTCCTGGATAACATGTTGATGTCACTTCCTGGATAAAATGGTGATGTCATAACCCGACTCCCAGAGCTGTGAGGGCTGTGGCTGCTGGAGAGGATGATGGCAGAGGGATGCTCAGTGTCCCTCCAGTGCCCTGTGTCTCTCAGTGTCCCTCTGCCATCATCCTCTCCAGCAGCCACAGCCCGCACAGCTCTAGGAGTCGGGTTATGACATCACCACTTTATCCAGGAAGTGACATCACCATGTTATCCAGGAAGTGAAGCCTTGATGCAGTAGCAAGTGCAGGGAAAAAAGTGCTTTATGTGCATTTCCCGTAATAAGTGTATATTGGTGATTTGTATAACTTTTGGGGGGCAATACATTACTTTATTAAAAAAAAATTGCCGGACTTCTTTAAGTGAATGATATTGTATGTATTCAAATTTCAACACAGGTATTTTTGCTAATTAAGCCAATATGTGCTTTAGGCTATAAGAGAAAGTGATACATAATTATTCTTTTTTGTGTTTTATCCTTTTATTACGCATACAGCCACTTGTAATTCATGAGATTCACCGGGCCTACGTTCTAATTACACCGCTCCATCTATTATGACAATCGGTCTATCATTTGCTATCATTTGTAAGAATGGTTGTCACTTCCCCACCCTAGTTACTTACATCAATGAATAGTAACCTAACTGTGATGCTATCTATATGAGTAATGCAGATCTACAGAGCATTCATGTGTCAATGTGTATGTATGGCTCTAAAGGTGGCCATACACCTTCAATAACCTGAAAAGGGTGGGAAATTCAAACGAAGATGGACCCAGGAGAGAGGGTTAGTATGAAAACTGTGTTTGTGGGGGCACTCATGGCAGGATACAACAAGCTAAGCAGTAAGAGTCTGACCACTGGGATCCTCACCATTCATGAGAACGTAGGGTATTTCTACCCCAGAATATAGAAAGAACACCACGTGTTCCCAGACAGTCCTCCATTGATTCTTTATGGGGTTTTTCTAAACATTGATGTGCTGAATAGAACACTGGCCGCGGACACGTAGTGTTCTGCATTTATTTAGGAACACTGCTTACCCCCACTCTTGTGATCGGTGGGGGTCCCAGGAGAGTCAGATCCCCCATCAATCAGCTTATTATCTTCTAAACTATGCATAATTTTTAGATAGGTGGTTACCCCTTTTAAAGTGATATTGCCACCCCCTACTCTATATGCGGTTCTCCGCATTATCCACACGCTTAAGGCCCTATTCCACCAACAGATCTGACGACAGATTATCTGCCAAAGATTTGAAGCCAAACCCAGGAGTGGATTTGAAAAGAGTTGAAATCCAGTCTTTCCTTTATGACCTGTTCTCTGTTTATAGTCTGTTGCTGGGTTTGGCTTTAAATCTTTGGCAGATAATCTGTCGTCAGATCTGTTGGTGGAATAGTGCCTTTAGATGCTGCACAATCGATAACGCATCCAATGGGCTGCACAAAGGATCCAGACTTGCTCACTCATCAATTGACTGCTGGTCCTCCAACACAGGGCGATGGTCAGTGAAACCTTAGATTATGGGTAACTTGTAAGTCTGAGAGCGTTTTGCAAGACAAGCTAAAGATTTTTTTAAAATGTAACTTGGTAAAAAAGCAAGATTTGGTAATAAAAGCCCCCTGTGTTCCCATCCTCATAATGTACTGTCTAGAAAGTCCTCACCATCTGGCTCTCCTCCGGTACCTGTCACAGTTGCTTCCCTCTAACCTCTGAAATAACCTGTTCAGCAATATCTGCTACAGCCAGCCAGCACTAGTATCCACAGGTACCAGCACCAAAATAAATATAGAGTAAGGCAGGTATCACTTTAAAGTTCCCTCCAGATCCCTCCATACCAATATACACATGGCCCGTCCAATTTTGCACATGCTAGAAAGACAGATTTAAAGTGACAGCCACCCCCTTTTTGCATTCTGACTTCTCTACACAGTTGTATTGGGTAAATTTAGCAGTTTTTATACATCATGGTGCTTGCTTAAGTGAAAAGTGATCTTTTACCACTGCAGATTGAGCTAAGTGGGCAGGGCTTCACAGCAACTGTGCCACTTAAGCCCCGTCCACAGCGCCACCATAGGTCCTGCCTCCTCTGTGGCATCATTGTCACATAGGCCCCGCCCCCTCGCCAACCATTGGAACAGGCTGGCCTAAAGATCTAGGCCCCACCCCCTCTAGGGCAGGGGCTATGTGCCAATGATGTCACGGAGGGACGGGGCCTACAGTGTCGCTGTGGGTGGGGCTAAGTGGCGCAGTTGCTGTGAAGCCGCCCGCAGATGGTAAAAGATGACTTTTTACTTGAACAAGCACCATGACGTATGATGTAAAATAAGGTCAGATGAGTCAGAATGCAAAAAGGGGATGACAGTGTCACTTTAAACTCTCTCCAACAACATCGGCTTTCAAGAGGCTCCATAAACATGGTTGGCCAGTCCCACTGAAATCGCTGGGTTCGGTTGACAGATGCCTAATAGGTATCCTGTATGTGTTTTATCTACTATGAAGTATAAAAGGGTGCAGATAAAAGTGAGATCATGAGACAAATGTGATCTTTGGTTGTGAAATGAAAACTAACTTTACTAGAACTTGTTAATGTTCTCTCTAACCAGATACATTTGCAGGTGAAATGTTTTGGACGCAAACAACAGACAGATGTTGTCTTGCTCTACTGACCTATATTATGGGAAAATCACATTTGGATATAATTACGCAAGCGAGAAGCTTCAAGTTTTTCCCTAGAAGACCACCCAAAGCTCCAGAGGAAGGCTTCTTTCCTGTATAACTTCTTTACGCAAGAGAGATGTTTTAGATTTAGGCCCAAGCCAAAGGGTTGGTCTACAATTCTCACATAGTATCATATGCTTGTATGCACTCTAGTGAACTTAACTCTGGGAAGGAGAACATTCCAATGCATACAGTGGTCCACAAGTAAATTATTACATCAGTCTAATCAGTCTAATATAAAGCTAATATAAAGATGTTAGTCCACCTTTGGTAAGATCAGCCAATAGCCATCGGGCAACCAAACATTGAATTCTTCTGGCTTTTGTTCTAGAGCTTGGTAAGGGTTCCAACACCTGGACTACCACTGATCCAAGTTATCCAAAGATTAGAAGTTATTCCCTATCCACAAGAAAGGGGAAACTAGATCAGTGGGAGTTCGACCACTGGGACCCCAACCAATCAGGAGAGGGGGATTAACCCAGGTGAATGCGGCAGTAGTGGCCATGGTTACCTGTTACTCCATTCACCGCCTAGTGGAATTTGTAGTAGAGTTCAGTTCAGAAGGCAAACATGGACACTGCTGATGGACAATTGACCTCCAGACAGGGGTCACAGCATTCTGACCAATCAGCTGGTTATCTCTCATCCTGTTGATAGGGAACAAATCTTAATCTTGGGATAATCCCTTTAATTTAAATTCCTAATTGTCAAAGTTTCTACCAGCAAATGGAAGCCCTGTTTACATCCAGAGGTTGAATAAAGAACATAAACTACAACCTTTGCCTTAACAAATCATCCATTGAAATCTCTGGAATCCATTCTGAAACCATTTTGTCTAAAGTAAATGGCAGTAAATCACACACAAGGTATAAAGTTTGTTTAAAAAAAACAACAACAACTTAACCCATAATTCTGTTCTGCTCCAGTATACCCTGGCAGATGCACTGCAATGATGTTACATAAATTGGTCATACGACAAAGCATCCAATCATTGACCTCAGTGATCATGTGCCTTACAAGCAGGAGGAGACTGCTGAGACTAGTAATTGGCAACATACATGACGTCCTGGTGGGGGACATCGGACTGGCAAAATTAGGCGTGAGTACTTTTTTTTCCCAGCTATAAGCCAATTTTTAGGAAATTGTTAAAAAAAAACATCTTTAATAGAGATGAGGGAACCTGAAAGATGAAAGATACTGAAAAAACTGAAAGATAATATATATATATTCATTTATTTTTTTAAATGTAATTTTTACCCCCTCCATTCAGCATTGTATCCATCATGAAACTTGACCTGAGACTTATAAACCTGCACTTTCACCAGGAAAAAAAGTATCTAAAAACAGATTTCTCTGAACTCCCAGTGTCCTTCACCAGGAGACATATCTGTCAACAATGCAATAAAGCGGATGAGAGGAGCGGGGGAGTGCGGAATCCCTGTGAAAACATTCATAAGAGAATTATAATTGTAAAACGAGGGGCAGATGATATTAGTTCTAATTTCGCCTCAATGAAAGATGCTTTTTGTCACAACTTCCTGCACCTGCCGCCGCTACAACTTGCAGTGATGAACATTGTGCTTTCTCAGTTTGGCTTCACCTTTGGCGTCAACTGGTTCAGGAGGAAAAATATTCTCTCTTAAGCGGAAAGGAGAATGTTTTTCCTGTTCCATCAGGAAGCTGCCTATGACCAGGTCATACAAACAGTCAAGATAAACAGGAGATCTGCCTGCTATACAGCCTCATATACAGTAATACAGCATCAATGAATGGCTCATTGAACGAGGACCTGCCCATCTCCTGACTTGTCTATTTTAGTAAATTTTTGTATTACTTAATAAAATTTTGGAACATCTTTTCTTTGAACTCTTTACATACTACTCCTCTCTTTTTAATTTCTGGAACCATATGAATAAATTGACAACTTGGTGGTACTAGCTGGGGGTGTATCCAATATACTCAAACACTGTCCAATGCAGTTTCAATCTATGTACCAGAAAGAGCAAAAAACAAACAAACCCTGTATGACCTCAGTGCAAGATACTCTAATGACGCTCACCAACCTCAAGAGATGCAAGCAAAGGAGCTTCTTTATTAAACTGTGCACAAGACAGCATGTTTCCCTGACACTTTGCCACCTTACTCAGGTCCCAGAGGTGTTTTTTGCTCTTTCTGGTACACCGTCCTGAGGAGTTGATGGTCACATCCTGAACCTCCTTCTGAATTGGACTTAGCAGTGATTACATACATATCATCTTAAGCTATTAGTAGAGTTGTGCCTACACAGGATCACAATTCAACCAGGTTAGTGTATGTTCAGACCATAGTTTGTTAGTGACTGTTTTTTTAATGACTGCTGACGATACTACACTAGAGGAGCCCCTTAACAGATCAGAAATTTCATTTATGCAGTACTTTTTAGTTAATGATTTTAGTTAATAAGGAGTGAATATAAAACAGAGGAAAGATAGAAGGCTTAGTCTAGGTGCAAAAGCTGAAAACTCACAAAGTTTCTGTAATGTAACATAACGTTACAACAGAGATTTGAAAATTCTCACTTTCATATAAATAGGGTTTTAAAAAAACAGATTTGTATATGATGTATTGTTCAGTGTTATGGATTTCAGATGTGGACTATGCAAACAAAACCAGCGACTTTCAGCAGTCTGGGGCCTCAGCAGTCACATCCCAACCACAAGAATGGAAGTGAAATTTCCCTGGAATTATCGGAGTGCACTGTGGTTGTGTGGCTAGTGCTCCGTTCATTGTGTAGGGGGCTTCCAAACATTGGCAAACACTGAACGTGGCTATACTAGAAAACCCCTTTTAAAATCACTGAAGCACTGACCATGCAAGTCATTCCAGGACCAATTTTATCCTGTTGTTGGAATCGGTGGGGGTGCCGGAGGTTGTGGCCAGCATTTTAAACAGCTATGATATCAGAAAATTGTATTTAAATAAAATTACTTACTAATATAGTGTTATCACTAACAGAACTGCCTTCAGTTTGACACATCCCTGCCAGGAAGTTGTGTAGTCCTTTCACTCTCAGTGTGGTGTTGTCTCAGCAGTTCCCTGCTCCTCCCTCTCTCCCTAGACAACTCTTCCTTTCCCGCTGTCCCAGGAGCCTAAACAGATTCCACCTTTCATTTTCCAAAGAGTCTGTGAGAAATGAAAGGCGGAATCTGATTGGTTGCTAGGGGCTTTACACCATGTTTGATAAATCTCCCCCTTCTCGGCACCCAAGATCTGCCCCCCTAAGTTGTGTCACCACTTCTGACCAGCCCCGGCAGCCTTCAACACCATCTTCTCCCTGTTATAATTACATATATTTATATTTATTGGGCCATTTAGGGAAGAATGGGGTGTGTTCACAGTATGCTGCCTTGCACTGAATGATGCCACAGGCAGAGGAGCAGACAAGGAGTAAATGCAGCAGGTACTAAAAACTGCAGAACAATAGTTTTCTGTGAACTGAAATGTTTTGCAGCAGCTATGGAGGGGGAACTGGCAGGAGTGCTATAGGAGGTGGGTAGTCAGAACAGGTAAGAGGTAGCAATGCACTCAGGGAAAAGGACTTTTGGTTATTTCAGAACTGGGAAGCAATACTATATGCGTCTGCAGCATTTTTATTTTTAGTGTACCCCTTTAAGGCCGCATTCACATGAGGATCCAAAAATACAGATGTATTATGCTCTTCTGAACGCGGCCTTAGGATATATTCACACATGGCATATGTTACAGTCTTTCCAGAAAATGACTGTGCTAAATAAGAGATGTCCTGGATAATGAAGGATTGTGGGGCAGGGATGTGCACAGGTTGTAAGATGGAGAGATCCAGGCCTCCTGCATTCATGAGGCCTACAATTCCTCTCTGTGATTTCCTTCAAAGGCCTCGCAGAGCTCCATGGCAACCAGGCTGCACATACAGACATGCTTAGGATTCAAAGGCTGCGGCGAACACCCACCACCCAGGCCCTGGATCCTACATCGAGTCCCTATACTGTCAATACAGAACAATCGCCCAGAAATCCCACGTGAGGAAAGAGGGGGGACGACTCCGTACGACAAGGAGGTGCGCTCATCTACTGCCAATGATTTACTACAATAAGATGGGGGATGGGAGAGGAAGCCGGAGATTCCACCCCCTGAGAATGGCACCGGGTCTGAGCCGTCTGAACAAGATCAATTCATTACGAAAATGGCGAGGACAGGGGGGAAGGGAGAGGCGTTGCCCATAGCAACGGGGGTGACAGCTTACTATTTACCAGAAGAAAGATGGCAGCTGAAATTTAGTGAGTGCAGTGACAGGAAGAGCGGTGAGAGGAGCATGTGCTGGGGCTATAGGGGAGAGTGTGGGTATAACAATGAAAGTCACACTTATCTATCCATTAATCTATTATCTATCTATCTATCTATCTATCTATCTATCTATCTATCTATCTATCACATATCTATTGTCTATCTATCCATCTATCTATCTATCTATCACATATCTATTGTCTATCTATCTATCTATCTATCTATCACATATCTATAATCTATCTATCTATCTATCTATCTATCACATATCTATTGTCTATCTATCTATCTATCTATCTATCTCATATCTATTGTCTATCTATCTACAGGGCCGATTCAAGGGTTTCCGCCGCCTGAGGCAAACCTCAGGCGGCCGCCCCGAGTGATAGCCGGCATCCCCCCGGAGCGACCCGATCACCCCAGCGCGTCCCCCACCGACCCCGGGCACTCACCACAGCCTGGAGGTCCGTGACAGCTGCAGGGTGACATCGCGGGACCTGACGGGATGTGGAGAGCGCAGGCGACGGGACAGGTGAGCGGCCGCTGTCATTTTTGTTAAGTGATACTTAACAAAAATGACAGCAGGGGGGACATAATGCCGCCCCCCTGCCGGACCGCAAATTCTGCCGCCTGAGGCGGAAGGCTCATTCCGCCTCATGGCAGAAGCGGGCCTGTCTATCTATCTATCTATCTATCTATCTCCTATCTATCTATCTATCTATCTATCTATCTATCTATCTATCTCATATCTATTGTCTATCTATCTATCTATCTATCTATCTATCTATCTATCTATCTATCTATCTATCTCCTATCTATCTATCTATCTCCTATCTATCTATCTATCTATCTATCTATCTATTGTTGGTCCCCACTCCCCAGCATAGGTCACATATGTACATGATATGACGATGACATGCAGACACCCCACCACTGTGGAGCACCCCCAGATCTGCTGTAGAGCACCCACTACAAAGCTGACAATGCCGACAAATAATTGGATTATTAGGTAAATTTCTGTTAATCGGACAAGGAATTATATTATCTGTAGCCGGATTACTACACAGCAGATGAAAAGCTCTTGACTCTACGCTGAATTTTTGCAGTATTTCTATAATCCAAGCCCAATACTTCAGGGACCTAAAAAGGGAAATCACTACCAGAAACTGGTGACGTCTCTATAGAGAAATAAGAAGAAGGATATACGATATATGTATAGAGATATAGGAAATAGGGTATATGTCATCGTAACAGTATTTAGAATGAAAATTACCAGTGAAATGGATCCGTCCCTTTAAGGCACATACTAAGTCTGAACAATTATTAAATTTGGGTACAGTGGCCAGCGATGAAAAATCTATGGTGTTTACTCTGCGCCCGAGGCGAATGAGATGGAAAAGCTTAGCGACGGATGAAAGTGGTAAATATTCTTCCAGTCACCACGTCCCACAGACATTGGGGTGAAAACGGAGAATCTGCAAGTCCAAGGACTCTATAAATCGTATGGAAAGTAATTAGAGGACGGGGTAGATGCTAGAAAAAAAAGCCTAAAATCATTGCTGGTCTGACAGAGCAAGGAATGGAGAAGTAATCCAGACTGCCATATGAAAATACAGCCTCTGCCTTAATGCAATGAGCAGATGGGAGATGTGGCAATTAAGTCCACCAAGGGGGCAGTTCTCAGATATTGGGTGTTACAATATGAGATTCCATATAGGAGGGAAGGTTTTTACTTCTCTAGGGGCCGGGGAGGGGGGGGGGGGGGCGCCGTACGTTCTGGAATAAATATTAAAATGGAATCGAATAAGTCTCCCTTGTCTTTATCGCTGTGTAATAAAAACTTCTGAAAGCTTTATAATATACATTTTGGTTTTATATTTCATCATTGTTGCCAGATCTCTGCTTGCTGTTAGTGAATGCAAAGGGTTTCTACTTTTCCCACCTGTGAGCCAGGGGGCTGTTCACGTTACAATACCATATCGATGCATAAAAATATAGGTATACTTGCCCTTGGCATGACCATTGGATTCAAAGGACCAAAGAAAGTCTGCTTGGGTCTATGTTCGGTCAGGGCGCTTTTATTTGCAGGATCCAAACATATGGGGTCTCTTGCAAATACAACATATACCAGCAGAAAAGAGACCAAATGTAGTCACATGTTTAGTCTATTGACTATGCTGTGGGTGTGCCATGGTATACATCACTATCCCATAAGGACAACTCTGATAAAGACAGGCTATAAAAATGGTGGATGGTCTGAAGGAAGGACTTGAGGAAATAATTCTGTATAGTCTGGAGAAAAGAAAGGAAAGGGGGGACATGACTGAAACCTTTAAATATGTTAAAGGTGTAGTGCGGCGGTAAACAATTATTCACAGGATAACACACATTACAAAGTTAGGGTATATTCACACGGGCGGGCTCGCAGCGAGATTCTCGCTGCGAGCCCGGCAGGTCCTGGCAGTTCCCATAAACTACATACTTGCTGCGGTCTAAACGACCGCAGCGAGTATGTAATTATACCGCCCTTAACCCCTTCTGCTCCCGCCGGCTCCCCCGCTGTAAGCAGCATACATTACCTGTCCTCGCTGCACGGGTCCGGCGTCCTGCTCTCCCGTTCGGCCAATTAGTGTGTTGCCCAGCCGCAGCCACTGATTGGCCGGGCGGGAGAGCAGGACGCCGGACCCGTGCAGCGAGGACAGGTAATGTATGCTGCTTACAGCGGGGGAGCCGGCGGGAGTAGAAGGGGTTAAGGGCGGTATAATTACATACTCGCTGCGGTCGTTTAGACCGCAGCAAGTATGTAGTTTATGGGAACTGACAGGACCTGCCGGGCTCGCAGCGAGAATCTCGCTGCGAGCCCGCCCGTGTGATATATACCCTTATACAACTTTGTAATGTATGTTATGTCTGTGAATGGCCCCCTTTCCCGTGTCCCATCACCCCCACCCATGTACCCGGAAGTGTGGTGCGCTATACATACCTGTCACGTGCCGACTCGTCTCCGATCTTCGGTCAGCGATGTAGTCTTCGGACGGCCGGGCCAAATCCCTCCGAGCGTCCTGAGTGCCGGCCGCCCTCCTCAGCGTCATCAGATGCTCAGCCGCGATTGGCTGAGCACAGTTTGGCTCATCCAATCATGGCTGAGCAGCTAATGACGCGACCGGGTTTGGGTTCGAGTCCATCCGAACCCGATTGTTCGGCATTTGATTAGCGGGGGCTGCTGAACTTGGATAAAGCTCTAAGGTTGTCTGGAAAACATGGATACAGCCAATGACTATATCCATGATTTCCACATAGCCTTAGGGCTTTATCCAAGTTCAGCAGCCACCGCTAATCAAATGCCGAAAGTTCAGGTTCGGATGGACTCGAGCATGCTCCAGGTTCGCTCATCTCTGTTCAAGAGGGAAGTGTTCTCTAAACCCGAACGCTCGGCATTTGACTCTTGGCCTCTGGAGAAGTTTGATGCTGCCCTAGGGCTGCCAGGAAAACAGTGATACAGCCTACAGCCTATATCAATGTTTTCTAGGACTCCCTAGGGCAGCATCAAAATTCTCAAGATGCATGGTGGCAAATGTTGAGCACTCGTTCGAAGAACGTTGCCAACATCGGCTAGTAAGCTAAAGCTGAATGCCCCGAGAACCTTTTTAACCTTATTAGCATGCTCTTTTAATACTTTCCTTTCCAGCATTCACAGCTTGGCAGGAACACTTATTGTGATCCCCAACAGGAATAGGGACTAGTGCTGAGCAGACCTGCTGAGCGGTTCATATTCGGCAACGTTCCCCGAACCTGGCAATTGACTCCCAGTGCACAAAGAATTTGGATGCCACCCTACTTCTGCCAGGACTCCCTAGGGCGCATCCAACCTCTCCATCCACCAGGAGTCAAATGCAGAGTGTTCAGGTTCGGAGAAAGCTGCCAAACCCGAACAGTTTAGCAAGTCCACTCGACACTCGAGGGACCAATGTAAGTTAATATCTAACTATGTACGTGCACAAAAGAATGGGGTAAAACCATAACCTTCCTAGAAGACAACAGCTGATCCCTGTGGGGGTAGCCCAGTTCAGAATGATCCAAAATGTGAAATATATATATATTGATAAACTCCCATTTACTAACAATGACTCTTTCTGCTGCATTAAAAAAAAAAAAAAAAAAAAAAAAAAAAAACAAGCAAAACCCAACAACTACAAGTGATCCCAGCCGCCCGCTGTAAACAATGTATCATCTGGGTCCAGGGTGATTGTATCCCATCTTATGTACATGTGTTGTTTTCCTCAGCAGCTACCAATTGCAACATTTACTTCTTGGATCATTACTTTGTCTGGTTATTATCATGTACAGCTCGAACCATACAAGACATGGATCCATGTAACATTGCCTTGCGTTATGTCTGAAAGAAGGGCACGTGATGTCTGAGACGTTATGTACAATTGTCAATGCTAGTATTAATCTGTGTCTAGAAAAACACGTATATCAATATTTTATCCATGTATGTGCTCATAATACTTTTATGATCATGCTATTTATTGTGGCATTTTATTCTTAGGGTACTATTACATGGCCCTATAATAACTGTAAACGAGCGCCGATCTGCTAGATCAGCGCTCATTTACTGGGCCTATTGCACGGCCCGATAATCATTTAACAAGGGCCGCATGGACATCGTTACCGATGTCCTTGCAGCCCTTGTTTTAAACTGTATACATTATCTATCCATGCTGCAGGGATCTTCTTGCGGTCTGCTTCTCCCGGGGTCCTGCACGCTGCAGCTTCAGAGCAGCCCGTCTTAGCTGACAGGCTGCTCAGCCAATCACTGGCCGTGGCGGTCCTAGCCAGTGATTGGCTGAGCGGCCTGTAAGCTAAGACAGGCTGCTCTGAAGCTGCAGCGCGCGGGACTCGGGGAGAAGCAGACCGCAAGAGGAGCCCTGCAGCATGGATAGGTAATGTATTTACTTTGCAAATCGTCAGACGTCGTCCGCGCACTGCTATTACACATAGCGGTGCGTGGTTGGTGGTCAACAATTACAGGTCCAAACCTCTATCAATGATCGTCTTCGGCTGATCATTGTGTTTATTACATGAAACGATAACCGGTTGGATAGGGCCGATTTGGCCGATTATCGTTCCGTGTAATAGTACCCTTACCCCTCCGCATAGAAAACACATGAATGACAGACATCCCGAACATACATGTGTATGGGGAGGCCGGAAGACATAACTGTTGATCAATGACAGTTATTGAGGGTGTATAGGCTCCAAAGACATTCATTAAGATATGCTTGCTCGTACATATGCAGGTTGCTTTAAGCTCCTTCGCCAGCCTGTTAAAAGGGTTATCCAAGCTTAAAGGAACAGAGGTGAGTGAACTTTGTACACGTTTGGTTCCGAGTGTGCGGAATTAGATTAGCAGTGGGTGCTGAAGTTGGATGCAGCCCACCTAGGGAGTCCTGGAAAACATGGATGCAGCCTACAGCATTTGGCAGTATCCATGTTTTCCAGGCAGTCCTCCAGTGTTATATCATTCAACTACTACAAGTAGTCCACCTTTTACAGGAACAGGATCTGTAGGGGGTGCCTGGGGTTGAATGCTGACAATCTAATATTGGTGGCCCAGATAAGCCAATTTAAATTACATTCACATGTGGTTGATATGTTGCAAAAAATCTGCAATTGTATGAATGGCCAATTCCCAGCAGACAGAGGATGGGAGTTATAGTTGATAAAGCGTGAGAGCTGCAGTACATGATGTAGAATTATTATAGCACATTTCTCATCTCCTATAGGCCCCAGTGTGACCACAAGCAGCAAGGTTCATCTACACATTTCTTCCCCAGTTTGGCAGCTGCTACCTCTGAGTAGGAGGCCATTTCTGTAGGGAATTGGCTGCCGCCCCGCCAGCTCTGAATGAATGTGTGTGTCTTATTCTGATATTCCCTGTATATTTCCTAAGATTCGGGTAATTCATCACCTAATCATCCTACAAAGAACCCGCTACACAAACAGGAGACATCAAGTAGGCGCATATGGTTTTACTTCTAATAATTACTGCCATATAGCATACGGGAAAACAAGAGGTCACAGACGTGTGTTGTTCTAGATACAATTGGGGCCAAAGCCTATAATCCTTATTACAAAAATACTTGAAAGGAAACAAGATACAGCGAATGGACGTGGCTATTTTTATTACATTCGGCGGTGGTGATCCTCTACGTTTCATAAACCATAGTGTCCGCGATCTCCAATATCTAAAGTATTAGCTTATTACAGGCTGACGGCAGTCTTCAGCAGGTGTTCATCTCCCCTGCAGCGCCACCACAGGGGAAATGAAGTATTACACAATGTCCTCCTGGGAGACTCTCTTTGTAGCTTCTGTCTTGTTAAATGAATGATGGTCCTTAAAAAGGACCCACACACACGCACACGCACACACACAGAAACACCACCATGACTCTCCTTCCCTGCCCCTTTCTTCTCTTCTCTATTTGATTTTCTTTCTTTTCTTCTGTCTCTGTCTCTCTTCCTGCCCCTCTCCTTTTCCATGTGACATGCCCTTTCTCCCCATTTCTAGTCCTCTCTCTTTGTGACTCTACCTCTCTTTTCCTCTATCCTTCTATATGACTCTCTCTAACGGGTCCTTTACCTATTACCGTATATGACTCTCACACCCTTGCATTTTTTCTCTCCCTTTGTGCCTTTTCCTCCTTGCCCCTCTCTCTTTCCATGTGGCTCTCTCTAACAGTACCTCTCTTTTTCTCCCTCCCCATGCCTTCCCTTCACTCTTCTTTTTCCTCTCTCTATGATTATCCCTGTCTTTTTCTTTCTCCACAACTCTACCTCCTTGACCCTCTCTCTCTCTCTTTCCATGTGACTCTACCTGCCCCTCTTTTTCATTTTTTGTTCCTCTCTCACTCTCTACTTCTTTATAGCTCTCCTTTCCTGCTTCTCTCTCTTTGTGACCCTCCCTTCCACCCTCTTTCTCATGGTCACTCTCTCTACATGCCCTTCTCCTTTTCTCTCTGTGATTCTCTCATTCTGCCCCTCTTTCTCGCCACAACCCTCTCTCTTTTTATGTACCTTCCATCTCTGCCTCTCTTTCTTTCTATGTGCCTCTCCCTCTCTGTTTCTTTCACTCTCCTCCTACCTCTCTTTTTCTCTCTCCATGACTCTCTCTCCCTGTCCCTCTTTCTTTCTATGTGCCTCTCTGTCTCTTTCTGACTCTCTCTCTCTCTATCTCTCTGACCCTCTCTTTTTCTCTCTCCATGACTCTCCCTCCTTGTCCCTCTTTCTTTCTTTGCCTCTCACTCTCTGTGACTCTCTTCCTGACCCTCTCTTTTTCTCTCTCCATGACTCTCTCTCCCTGTCCTTCTTTCTTTCTATGTGCCTCTCTGTCTCTTTCTGACTCTCTCTCTCTCTCTGACCCTCTCTATTTCTCTTTCTATGACTCTCCCTGTCCCTCTTTCTTCCTATGTGCCTCTCTGTCTCTTTCTGACTCTCACCCCTGAAGCTCTCTTTTCCTCTCTCCGTGACTCTCCCTCCTTGTCCCTCTTTCTTTCTATGTGCCTCTCCTTCCCTCTGTGACTCTCTCTCTCTCTCTCTGACCCTCTCTTTTTCTCTTTCCATGACTCTCCCTGTCCTTCTTTCTTTCTGTGCCTCTCCCTCTCTGTGACTCTCTCTTACTGTGTCTTTCCCTTCCTGTCCCTCTATTTTTCCCTTTCCATAACTCTCCCATCTCCTCTCTTTTCTCCATATATACATAGTATATACAGTACATCCATTCTATCCAGAATGCATTTTTCTGTCCATTACTTTTCCTCGAGCACGTATTCCCCCCATGAAAAGATTTCATAAGCCAAACCCGGATCCATGAGCCTGTAGAATGAGCGGAGCGCGGTGTTTGGACAGTCCTGGGGAGACCATTGTCCCATTGCTCCTCTATAGACACAGAAACGCTGAGTCTGTAGTGCACAGCCACGGTCCTAACTCACATCATGCTCGTAGACAAAGGAAGTACAGGGCCACTCATCGCTGCCAAGTGTATGTGGAGCCCAAATGGATTTGGCAGAAAGTAAGCCGCATGGCTGCCAAGTTATTCATTTTTAATAGTTTTTCTACAGATTCTTTAGAACATGAGCATTCAATGCAACATTCAGAACACGTAAACAAAGTAACTAACTACATGTAAGATGTAACATAGGACACAGACCTCTACTATTATACTATGCTATTATACAACAGTAATAATAATAACAAAGATTAATTTCTAATATTTCCACTTACTAGACCTATCACAAAAGGATCTGCCATGAAGCACAACCTCCTTAATAAATGATGTACACCCGTGACTATGCAACTCCCATCGGCCCCTCTAAGGAAGTCTGGACTATGCAAGGGGGAGTATACCATTGGAAGAAATGTCCTGATTCCCATGTAAACTGGCACTAAAAGGTCCACAGAATATTGTCCATAAGGACCAATTCACACAGAGCAAAACTGGTAGAATTCCGGAGAGTTCCGCCGCGAAATGCTGCCAGCCTCCGTGTCATACTGGCAGTCTATGGGAGGGCTTCCGCCTCCTCTCTCCACAAGGAAGAATTGACAAGTAAATTCTTCCGAGCGGAGAGGTGCGGAGATAGGAAGCACGCGAGCCCTTCCATAGACTACCAGTATGACACAGAGGCTGGCGGAGAGTTCCGCTAGTTGTACTCCATGTGAACTGGCCCTGAAGGGATTATTCATGCTTAAAAAAGACATGTCCAGAAACATCACCACTCTTGTCCTCTGTTTGAGTATAGGTTTTGCAGCTCAGTTCAATTAAAGTGAATAAAACTGAGTTGTAATACCGCACACAACCTGAGAACAGGGGTGGCGCTGGGTTTTTTTTTCTGCAGGAAAGTAGCTCTGCTTTTTCTAATCCTGGATAACCCGTTTAAAGGGGTTTTAACACCAATAATACTCATCTTTAGAACAGGGAGAAGTGTTTAACTGGTGGGGAGCTAACCACTGGGACTCCCACTGATCAGAAGAACAGGGATCCCATGTTCATGCGGTTAAAGAGAATGTGTCATCAGAAAATGACTTATTGCTTAAATAATGTTTTTATGTTAAACATATTTTTAAAGCAATTTTAGTGACTTTTAGTTACTTTTCTAATTTTTCATTTTTCTATCTATATTATAAAATAATCCTGAAATCTTCTAGTTTTCCCTCTCACCAAAATTAAGCTGAGACTTCCTGTTGTGTCCGTGGGGATAAGAGGAGGCTGTTGTAAAGCAATCTGTACAGCATTACAGCAACATGTGACACTAGTAGATAGAGGAGACAATAGCAGCTCGCTGTGGGATGACCTCTTCAAAGGTCACATTCATCTCAAGGGGACAGAGTCTGTCTATTGTTGTCTATGTCCATGAGGCTGGCTGTAAAGCATGTCACTAAATGCTGTTAAAAACAGTCCAGGCAATATGGCCGCCCCATAACAACGTATAAAAAGTGAAATTTAAAAAAAATTAAGTTAGAAAATAGAAACAGATTAAAGTAAAAGAACAAGTTTTACTATGTGACTCTAATTTGTAAAAGAAAATTTAGGTGACACATTCCCTTTAAATAGAACAGAGGTTGTACGTACTTGCTAACAATCAATTCGACTCCATTGTCTCGAAAATAAGATGAACAGAATGCTTGGCTAATATAGGCTAAGCCCAATCCACTCGGTGGAACCCCAATCCGATCAGTGGGAATGCCAGAGATGAAATCCCTACTGATATCCTGTGGACAGTGATATTTCTACTAACAACACTGATCATGGATTTATGATGAGTTTATTCAGTGAGGGTCCAACCACTGGGATCCCCACTGATTTCTATAATAATAGAGCGGCAATCAGACATGCACACGTTCATCTAATTTCCTCAGGCCCATAGAGTTGAATGGGGAAGCAATGCACAACTCCGATCACCATGCTATTTAAACAGAGTCTCAGGATGCCATGATGGGACCCTCAATGATCCCTGTTCACACAACCATCTTTGCCAATCTTGAGAAACACAACAGCACCTGGCAGCCCCCTTTCTACGTCAGCGAGGTCCGGCATTTGGTAGAACAGTATGGCTGTAATATAAGTAGAAAACACAATGCTAATGTGAACACAGTCCATGAAAATGATACAACAAACACAAGGTATGTATATGAATGCAACACATGCTACTAATCGGGTCCTCAGCGTATGCTTTACATCAGGGATGGGGAACCTTCGGACCTCCAGCTGTTGCAAAACTACAATTCCCATCATGCCTAAACAGCCGAAGCTTTAGCTTCGGCTGTCCAGGCATGATGGGAATTGTAGTTTTGCAACAGCTAAAGGGCCGAAGGTTCCCCATCCCTGCTTTACATAATCATAGGATTATTTATCACACCATTAAACTTAATCTGAATTTTAACCTGTATTGTCCTTTAATAGAAGCTATATATATATATATATATATATATATATATATATATATATATACGGCTCATGCTATTCAATGTCCTACGTATCAGGACACCTCTGTGTTTCCATGGAGATGGGCAGAGCATCGTTGTATATCTGTAGGAAAGCCAAATACTGCGCACGTCATAGAATAAATCACCCAGGAGGCCGAATAAAAAAATTATTCAGCCGCTGGACAAGAACATCCAAGGAGTGACAGCTTATACTGTGATGTAATGTATTTAATAACAAAGACACGTGAATCATCCATTCACCATGAGGTAGTAAACAGGTAAAGTGTACAACGTCCGCCCCACTATGACCCTGCAGTGACCACCACCGAAAAGAATGCACAACATACACAATATTTCCAGAAAAGTGAGTGCGCTGCAAAAAGACGCACAATAATCCCTTTCATTGGAGCGTTTAAGATGAAGCTTGTGACTTTTCTACCAGACTTTTCCCAGAGCACAAAAGCCGAGAGCGAGCTACAGGCTCAGTCTGACAAAGAAGGTCCGGCAAACAAATAGCCATTACATGTAGACGGCAACAGTGACCATGAATTTAGGGAAGATGTCACCAAAACAGTCTACTGTACCCCTCCCCTAGGTCACTAGGGAATTTGTCAGCTTTACATCATGCTCAGAGCTGCAGACATGGGCAGATAAAACAAATCATCTTAGCTGATGGCTCTTTGCAAAGTTATAAAATCATGTTTTCCTTCTAAGCCTGAGTTGAGGAGGCTGTGCTGAGCTACAGCAAGCTTGTCTCTTTACATATACAGTGGTTGGTGCCAGCAATAAGCTTTGTACATCAATCATGCAAGTAAGGGAGGGTGGGGGAGGGAGGGAGGTGGCATGCATGCTGCAGCTCAGCACTGCTTCCATGACACAAGCTAACAAAGAAAACTTAATTTTTAACTTTGCAAACAACCATCAGCTAAGGGAATGGAAACATTTATTTTATCTGTATTTGCAGCTCTGTGCCTCATATAGAACTGATTCCTTCACCCAATCAGTTTTGAGAAGTATGATAAGCGGTCTTGGAGTTGATAGGCTCATTTTTTCCATTATGTTTTCTGCTTAGGCCTATTAAGAGGATTTGCTAGGTCACACTATTACATATACTAGAATATTAGTAGTTATACAGCTCTCTGTATTACTGTAGTTAAAGGAGAAGTCCAATGAAAATTTTTATTAAAGTATTTTATTGCCCCCCACAAGTTATTCATATTACCAATATACACTTATTACGGGAAATGCTTATAAAGGGCTTTTTTCCCTGCACTTACTACTGCATCAAGGCTTCACTTCTTGGATAACATGGTGATGTCACTTCCTGGATAACATGGTGATGTCACTTCCTGGATAACATGCTGATGTCACTTCCTGGATAACATGGTGATATCACTTCCTGGATAACATGGTGATATCACTTCCTGGATAACATGGTGATATCACTTCCTGGATAACATGGTGATGTCACGATCCGACTCCTAGAGCTGTGCGGGCTGTGGCTGCTGGAGAGGATGATGGCAGGGGGATGTTCAGTGTCCCTCCAGTGCCCTGTGTCCCTCAGTGTCCCCCTGCCATCATCCTCTCCAGCAGCCACAGCCCGCACAGCTCTGGGAGTCGGGTTGTGACATCATCATTTTATCTAGGAAGTGACATCACCATGTTATCCAGGAAGTGACATCACCATTTTTATCCAGGAAGTGACATCACCATGTTATCCAGGAAGTGACATCACCATGTTATCCAGGAAGTGACATCACCATGTTATCCAGGAAGTGAAGCCTTGATGCAGTAGTAAGTGCAGGGAAAAAAAGCACTTTATGTGCATTTTCCGTAATAAGTGTATATTGGTGATTTGTATAACTTTTGAGGGGCAATACAATACTTTAATAAAAATTTTCACCGGACTTTAAAGGGATTGTCTGCTTGGGCTCTGAATGATCTGTGAAACTGTGAAACTGTACACACTTCTCATTAAAATCAATAGGCTGTCTTTGTAAAGCATGGACATTCCAAGTCCTCCAGGGAAAATGACACTCTTTGTAGTTTGTCCTGACAAATAGAGGAAGCAGCTTCTCTGCTCTCCCTACCCAGAATACAGGCTGCTGTACAGTTGACATTTAGTGTTAAGCGGACTGGACATGTTGGATCCTACCCTAGGGCTGCCATGAAAACATGAAACAGCTATAGACTCCCTAGGTCAGCACCCAACCTCCCCAGCCGCTGGGAGTCAAATGCAAAGTGTTCGGGTTCAGGAATCGTTGGTGAACGCGAACAGTTCGGCATATCCAGTTGACACTAAAGGATTAGTATGTAATATTACAGTAGCAATTCCTCTTTCTACGGCAAAGTGTTAAAATATCCTTAAAAAAAATAAAAACGGGCCCAGGATATGTATTTTAACCAGGACAAAGAAAACGCAGCGAGATACAGTATACAGCTGAAATCTCCCCCATCTCACATTCCACCGTGAAAAGAATGGATTAGCACATGGAAGAATAGCCGGAGAGCAGGTCTAAAAACAGTCATCCAAATTAGCTTACAAGTGACTTGTCAGCAGAGCGTGGAGCCAGGGGCACCGGCTACCTGACACAGGCAAGAGGCGCCATGTGTAAACTTATAGAGGAGGAACCGCCATGGCCACCAATCGCCCTCTTCATCATTGGTTCTACTTTATTTCTATTTTACTCAATTTAATAAAATTGTGTGAAAACATTGGATCCAATATACATGGCAGCTGGCATATGTGATATAGCAAATCATTATATTCTAAGGGCCCTATTACACGGGGCTATTAATCGTTTTATCATTCAAATTTAAATGATAATCACTCCGTGTGTATGCGGGCAATGATCAAAAATGTATTTGTGTCGTTGATCGCATCTTTTAAGCTGACCCTAAAAGCATTGTTAATCTTCCATGTATGTACACCTCGGGGGAGATTTATCAAACATGGTGTAAAGTGAAACTGGCTCAGTTGCCCCTAGCAACCAATCAGATTCCACCTTTCATTCCTCACAGACTCTTTGGGAAATGAAAGTGGAATCTGATTGGTTGCTAGGGGCAACTGAGCCAGTTTCACTTTACACCATGCTTGATAGATCTCCCCCTTTATCTCTGGAAGTTGAAAGACATCATAACCGATCCAACAGATGATGTTGGGGAGAGTTGGTAAGCCCCCATACACATTGGATGGTGATTGTTACTATTCTAATAGCCAGAAGAACATTGAAGCTTTGACAACGGCCATCGGTTATCATTCTCCAGTGTATGTTATTCTCATTGTAGGTCAAGTATTAGATCGGAGTCACATTAGGCCTTGACTCTACTTTATCTTTTCACTAATATAAAATTTGGTAGATAAGCAAAAGAAAGAGTCAAAGTGAAAGAAGGACTGCATAATCAGACTACACAGGGCTTGTTAGTAGTCTGTTACCAAGGAGACTAATTGGGACATAATAGCTACTGGCAGAAACATATTGGAATAAGACTATAACCGAAGTTGCTTAAAGGAGAAGTCTGTCCTCGCTCTTTAAAAAAAAAAAAGAAGGCAGGGGCACGGGGGAAGTAACAAAGAGTATTAACTCACCTCTCCTCGTGCCTCTTCAGCCTCAGATCCTGGGCCCCCACCGGGCTTCCTTGATTTCCACCAGAGCTGACGTCCCAACCCGATCCCTCTTCTCACCGCGGGCACGGAGAGAGGACTCCCTATTATATTCCCCCTGCCTCTGCCGGCTGCCCTTTAAAAAAAAAAAAAAAAAAAAATGGCCGGACTTTTCCTTTAACCTTAAAATGGTTAATGTTTTGGTAAATGGCAATATTTTTGCAATCGTGTACATGAGCTTTAAAGGGGTTATCCAGGATTAGAAAAAAACATAGCTACTTTCTTGCAAAAGAAGCACCATCCATGTCTCCAGGTTGTGTGTGGTATTACAAGTCAGCTCCATTCTCTTCAATGGAACCAAGCTGCAAAACCCCACACCCAACATGAGGACAGGAGAGGTGCTGATTCTGGGAGAAACCGGCCACCAGGACAACCTTGGACACCTTAAAGGGTATTTCCATCTGGGACATTTATGGCACATTCACAGGCTTGCCTGTCTTTGGCTTTCCAGCTTGGCTGTTTCTGGCTTCCTGGCTGCAACCAAGCTAAATGGGGCAAAGGAACCTTTCATTTGAGATAGTTGTGGTTCCCAGAGGCGGGACTCACATCTATCAGACATTTATGGCATATCCTGTGTCATAATCCTTGAGTAAATACGGCACAATACATGACTACTACAGATTAGTGACCAAAGGGAAAGTCTTCCTCGGTTCACACATTCACAGCAAACAAAAAGTAAGGGAAAAACCGAGAGTTACTTCTGAAAACGTACTCATGTACTACGAGTCCCATCATTCTCTTATCAGTGGAAAATTACAACCTCATCCGTGATTTATAAAGGGCCCACAATGCTAAATCCTGGGGCCGCTAATGGTTGTCAGAGTGCGCTGAGCTGTGACGTGTTCATTTACGGCAGGTTAATATGTCACCAGCAGTGTGAGGGTTTACTTGACATTGAAAAATTCGTCAGTCATCCATTTACGATGTGTGAGCGGCGCTGAATAACTTACACCAGATTTACATGTGAAATGTACACACCATGGCAGCCCATCACCCACATGTGTGAGCGGGTGTGGAGTGACAACACGGCCATTGATAACAGGAGTAAATCCACTCACTCTTATCAGGCCTTTCTCTTTCAGCCAAGAAAGTATTGTGTTACAAAACAAACAAAAAAAAAAATCCAAGCATTGTCTTCGATAAGAATAAAAGTCCTGGGCCGCTCACATATGTGCGTCGCTATAAAACTTTATTCAGCTCTTGCTAGCTGACAACCAATATGGTCGCCATTGCCTTCTAAGTCTTGTCACACAGGTTTCTTATTAATGCTTATTTATCAAGTGACATGGCCTGGTTTCAAGGGATAGGTAACAACGTATCTTTTTGTAAAAACCACGGCCGTTGTTGCATCTGCAACAATGGCCGGACTTTTCACGAAAAGATACGTTGCCTTGTGCTCTATGGGATCCTGGCCGGAGTGTACACACATAGTATACGCTCCGGCCGGGATCCCTCGCGGTGCTGTAGGAAACTGACATGTCAGTTTTCTGCGGCCACTATTCAGTGAATAGCGGCCGCAAAAAACCCTGTCAGTGCACACAATAGAGTGAGCGGCTCCGGCCGTTTGCTGTATTGTGTGCTGTGGGGAGTTCTGATGCGGACGCGCACGGATGCGCTCGCATCAGAACTCTGCGGCCCAAAAGATCATTCGCAATGACCTTTTCAGAGCCCGGCCGGGTCACGGAACAGCCGGTCTCTTACATATTATGAACATAGCCTTAATCTGTAAAGATGGCCATATTTGAGGGGGGTTCTGAAAAAGTTCAAGAGATCAGCTAATGCTAGAGCTGGCCATACACTTTAAATAACAAGGCCACCAGTTATCTCAGCCACCCATCCTCCCCATACACAGGAAAGTTTTGGCAAGGCCGAGCCTCCCTGTATTCTCTATAGGGGGAGGGGTCTTGATGTGGCTTATTTCTCTCTGAACAAAGTGGTCGTCCATGATTTCCCATCACGGCCGACCACTATCACCACCGACATCCTCTGTCTGTGGTTGTTATAGAAAGCCTCAAACACCTTAGATTGACAGCCGAATCGGTAGGTTTGGTCGTCTAAAGTGTATGGGGACTTTAGGAAGTTTGGAAATACCCACCTATAAATAATGGTCCCCTGTGTTAATATCAATAAAGTTTATTGAAGGTATGCAAAAAGTTTGTGATTATTATTTTGTGTCCCAATTCGATCTCTAGGACCACAGCTACAAGTAACCATTGAGAACAAAAAAAACACATTTCCTACTGACAAACTTTTTGAGAATGTCTTCAGCAAACTTTATCGATCTTTTCACAGAAAACCCTTTTAAAGTCCAACATCTCCATAACATCTCCATTTATTGACGTTGTTGCAGAGAACCCCTTTAAAATCTAAGTAAAATCGCCCTTACTAAAAGCTATTCCTTGAACTTGACATTGAACTTTATTGACATTGTCAGAGAAGCCCCTTTTAAAATCTAGTACCCCTTTAACACCACTTCAACAGCTGATAAGTACTAGAAGGCTTCAGATTTTTAAATTGAAGTAATTTACAAATCTCTGGCACTTTCTGGCACCAGTTGATTTGAAAGAATTTTTTTTTTACCCCTTTAAAAGGGTAATCGTCATTTGTAAAACCTATAGATCACAGTCCTGAACTGAACTGATGACATGCGTTGGGCTACAGAGACTTATAATGGAGCCCATCTCATGTGATTGGTTGGATTGGTTGGCCAACTAGAGAGTGAAGCCTGTGGCCATGCTCTTCGTCTGGCTATAGCTAATGATTGCAGGGGTCTCCGGACTGTGATCTTAAGTTTTGACATATCTGGACAACATGTATTACACATGACACTAACCCTTTAAATAAAAGACACTCATATCTTCAATAAACCTTATTGAAATTGGTGGTGAGAGCCCCTTAAAGTTTGACATATCTTTAAATAATAGAGAATCCTTTTGTCAATAAAGATTGTTGGCACTGTTGAGGCGAACCTTTTTTTAAGGCCAAACACTTCCTTAAATAATAGGCATTTCTTTTTTCAACAAGCTTTATTGACATGATTAGAGTGAACCCCTTTAAAATCTAACACCTTAAACAAAATATATACCTTACTACTCTCCGCTTTACTGACAAAGTGGTAGAGAACTCCTTAAAATCTAGTACCTCCTAAGATAATAGATATTCATTTCCTCAATAAACGTTATTAACATAGTCATAGAAAATCCCTCGAAGTCTAACACACTCACTTAAATGAAAGTTATTTATTTCTCCAATTGACATTTTCAGACATAAAACCTACCATCTATTTAAAGGTATTCTTTTTTTCAAAAAACTTTATTGACAACGTCAGAGCGAACACATGGACGGTTCCAGTGATTTCACAGCAATTGTCATAGTCTGTTGTATTTTAAAACGTTTCTGCCTGATTTGGTTTACTATAAATTTTGATATATCATTTGAATTTTGCACAAGCTGTATTGAACAGTCGATACTTAGAATATATATTATTATAGTATCAAAAATTTTTAATTCGACACTTAAAGGGTCCTGACAGGTCCCTAAGAAATATGTAAAAGACATCTTAAAGGGAGCCATGCTTAGTATTTGGGGGTCTTCTAATGGGACGGACAGTATATACCATTATATCTGTATACAGGTTAATATTTGCATGACCCCGGAGCACTAGCACCTCTGTTGTGGCTTGTGGTGTAACCCCAGTAAAGAACCACTTGGTAATGTTAACACACTGAGTGTAATCTAAACATAATCACGTTACACACGGGGAAGCGGAAAGTGCTGAGTGTAATCCCAGTTTACTCTAGGTGGGAGTTGTAGTTTGACACCATTTTGCGTAAACCTGTTTTAAAGCCCTATTATTCCCCCTATAATCTGAACTATCCCTGCTGTCACTCACACATTGAAACGCTAGCTCTTGTGGATAGAATTACAATCACTTCACAGCCGTCTCCTTAAACAGAGTAAATACCAATTGTACATGATGAAAGTTAAAAAAATAAATAAAAAAAATTCTTGGCCTTCAAAGGGGACTCCACACCCCCAATGTGCCCCCATATAGGAGGTCACATGATGTCATCTAAAGCTGAAACTTTCTCCAAAAAGTGAAAGGTTGCAAACATCAAGACTGTACAGAATGTCGGATCATACAAGTTTTGACCATTGGGCCACATTGTGTGACTCTAATCGATGCCATAAAATGCAACCTGGGATGTGATCCAACTCCAAGCTGGATTATCCCATTACCTCCGAAACATGATCATGCCCATATCTCCCTAGGCTCTCTCCAGGACATGGTCCCTGTAAGCTACAGACTTTTCCATTCAAGACCTGACACCTTGTAGATGCTAATGAAATGCAGATTGGTCTCGACTCCCCCCCCCCCCTCCACTATTGAGCCGTATCTTTACAGT